>NC_051176.1:245143152-245283796 GCF_013339695.2 Rhipicephalus sanguineus
GGCCGAGCGTAACACGGCACCGAGGCTAAAAGATCGGTCACTTCTCAAACCCACGCTAGCAACGCGCCGGGCGGTCTGGAAGGGATATGGCCGCCGCCGCCCAATGTTGCCCGCGTGCAGCTACCTTTGCGGTACTCTGATTTTCCAGTGACTCTAAATGTATCACATGATGAGCGCCACGAGTGGGACATTTTCGAAGTGATCCCGATGACGTAGGGAAGTCGGCCTACATAAATTACTAGTAATCAAACTAGCAGCAGTAAAAAAAGAACATTCCGAGCATTAAAAGACGTAATAAAATGCTGTTTGTTCGTTCCGCTTGATTCATGAAAAACAAAACCTCCGTGGCGTTGCCATGGGGAACGGCGCGCGTTGTTCAAAGGTTCCGTTTTCGCCGAACTGTGCCTCGCCCGTCTCAGTGATAGTTTCGTGATCGCGTACTGCCGTTCGTGTTTTGCGCGCTCGTGAAAGTACGCTCTGACAGAAAGTTCGACAAAATGCCGCATGCGTGTGATATTGCCGGATGCCCGAATGGTGCACAACGCCAGTGCTGCAGCAAGGAAACCGGTGTGTCTTTTCACTGGGTGCCGCGGAATGAACCCTTACGCTCGAAGTGGCTTAGTGTCATGCCATTGCGCCAGTGTGCTAAACAGTCAAAACCTCTGCGTGTGTGCTCGCTGCACTTTCGTACTGAGGATTACGAGACCAACCGCAACTTGGTGACGGCTTTGAATGTGCCCATCCGAGCAAGTCTTTGCCGCAGCGCCGTTGTTGCTACTGTGGGTCCCGCTACTTCCGCTCGGCTGCTACTAGTGTCGGCGGCCGCGCAGTAAAAGCGGGCAACGTTGGGTACGGCAGCAGTGACGTATGAGAGTCGTATTTTCAGGCGGGAGATTTGAAGCGCGCTAACGTGATGCGGACCACTAAAAACGTAATTTTATTTCAAAATAAGCACTTCCTTGGCACTAAAGCAGCGGTACGAGGTTTCTGGACCGCTATTTCAACAATCAACGTCGACTTAATATTTGCCTTTAGTGTCCCTTTAAGTGCATGGCTGTACGGAGCTCAAACAACCAGGACACTGGACGAGAGAGAACGGCAAGCAGTGCATGGCCCGGTTGCTCGACTGTGCGGGTGCGCGAGCGAGATTGAGCTAGACGAATGAATTTGTGAGCGTGTGTATTAGCCTGTAAATAAGATTCCTTGTAGATATAATCCCTTCGTGTTTTTAACGTGAGCATTTGAATAATTATCCTTCCAGTCAGTGTGCATATATTTTCTAGTGGTATCAACCACCAGGAATTCTCTGACAGCTTTGCCTCGTCCGGTTCCCAATTATGGATATCCGACGTTTCTTCAAGCGTCCACGGATGTCTGACAGAGTGTCACTGAGCTGTCCGGCGGACGATTCTAGTGTGGCGTGTGACGAATGTGCAGAAGTTGACCAGCCTAGTTATGCTGACTTTCACCAACGGACAGTGCCTGAGGTCGTCGCCACCATGGAAGAGGTTCCACCATCAGTGAGCTACCACGGCAAAGTAAGCCACGATGATACTTCTCCTTGCTTGGGATTAAGTAACAGTGACATCAAGCAAGCAACTAACATTTCTCAAGAATATGATTTGGGAGAGTTTCTAGACAAAGCTAAACTCGCGGGCATCCCAGACAATTTGAAGTTACGCCTTCTGACTAATCCATGGTCGCCAAATGCTACATATGACTTTAAGAAAGATGTAACACCTGGCAAGAGGACTTTTCGCTACCAATGGCTCGCAGATTACGCCCCTTGGCTTGCGTACTCAGCGACACTGAAAGGCGCCCTTTGTCGTTTCTGCGTCACCTTTCCTCCAAATGTTCATCGGGGTACTCAAGGTAGCTTTATCGTGCGCACTTTCAGTAACTACAAAAAAAAATGCACGAGGCATGCAGGGATCATGGGAAATCCCAATGGCACCAGGAAGCAATGGCCGCCTCACAGAACTTTATGGGTGTGATGTCAGGCAAGAAATTGCCCGTTGTACAGCAGCTAAACAAAGCCCTGCACGAGCAAGTTGAAAGGAACCGCCAGAAACTATTCCGATCATTTCCACCATTATATTTGTGCAACGCACGACTTGCCAGTACGCGGGAAGCAGTCTGACAGTGGAGTTTCAATGATCTCCTTGACTTTCGGGTAGAAGCAGGAGATACTCGGCTTCAAGAACACTTTGCATCTTCTCCTGGTAATGCAAAGTACACTTCAGTCCGAGTCCAGAACGAGATTATCACAATCTGTGGCGACATCCTGAGGGAGGAAATAGTGGCTGAAGTTAACACAGCGTTTGCTTTTTCCGTTCTTGCGGACGAAACTGCAGATATTGCAGGAACAGAGCAGATGTCTATAGGCATTCGCTTCGTTGACAAGAGCGGAACGGATACCTGCGTTCGAGAGTATTTTATAGGATTTGTAGAGTTGAATCAACTGAACTCAGCTTGCATCGCCGCCGCAATCTTGAAGTTTTTAAAGGATGCTGGGCTGATTCTTTCGAACCTCGTTGGACAGGGGTATGATGGATGCTCCACAATGGCTGGAAGAGAAGCTGGAGTTAACAGAATAATACAGAAAGAGCTTCCAAAGGCACTATTTTTCCACTGCGCAAGCCACAAACTGAATCTCGTGATCAACGATTTGAACGAAGTCTCTGAAATTCGCAACACAATAGGGATCATCAAGCAAACCATAAACTTCTTCCGTGAGAGCGTACTTCGAAGGAAATTGGTGCCCAACATTCCGATGCTGTGTGAAACAAGGTGGTCTGCAAAATACAAGTCGATTAGGGTCTTCTCTCAACATTACGTGGCCATAGTTGAAGCCCTCGAGGAGCTCGCATCAATGGAATCAACCTCGAATGCTGCAACTAGGCAACGAGCTCACATCCTCTACTGTGCAACGACAAGCTCATCTTTCATTGTCTGCTTGCACATCGTAGCGAAGTACAGCGCACGACTGGAACCTGTTACGAACGTTCTGCAGAGTGTAACAATGGACTTTCATTCTGTACTCGACCACATCACTGAGCTGCAGAATATATTTCGCGACCACCGGACTAACGCTGAAGAGCAGTTCTCTGACATCATGAGAACAGCAACTGAGGCAGCCAATCGCTTAAACATAGTGATATCTGTGCCAAGGCAAGCCTCTCGTCAGACCCACCGAGACAACTACGGGATACAGTCGCCGGAGGAATATTACCGCGTGGCAATATATGTGCCCTACTTAGACTCTCTCACTGCTTCTTTGGCTCGCCGCTTTTCTGACACTAATGAGAAGAGCTTCAAGCTGCTCCAGCTTCATCCAACAAAATGAAGTCTTTGAGCCTTGTTGAGTTTGCTGTCCTCTCTGATGAACTCCAAGAATTTTATAGCATCGAGAACTTCAAGGAAGAGAGCATATCTTGGTACGAGATGTGGCACAACAAAACTAGGGACACCTCAAAATTAACTTATTCTGAACTCTTGCTTCAGGCCAAGACATTCTTCCCCGCTGTCGCAAAAGCCATTGAGGTAGCTCTGGCATTGCCAGTTACCACCTGCACCGTCGAACGCTCCTTCAGTACAATGAGGAGAGTCAAAACATGGCTACGCTCAACAATGACAAATGACAGGTTGGACGGCCTTTGTATGATGAGTGTGCACCGAGAGCGTGTTATGAAACACAATGATGATTTTATCACGCGTGTCATCACGCAATTTGCCCAGAAAAATCCCAGATGGTTGCCGCTACTATTCAAAGAAAACTGACGGATTACAGTTATATGTTGGTGACCATGTTGTACTGTGCGCTGGTGGTGATCAGTTCGCGCGAGTTGAAATCCCGCATGCAGCGAGACTGAACATGTACTCTTCTTACCCGAGTGGTGCTAAAGAAGAACTTGTTCTTGGGCGAGTTGGTGCCTGAGTTTGCTAAACGTGTTAACTTTGGCGCAAAGCTAAAACATGAAAAAAAAAGCGTCTTCGGAGCAGCGTGAGCGGTGCTTACTGGACGGTGTTGACAGTGTCCAGAGGTGTGCGCCCAAAACAGGAACTGGACGCCAACGGTGCACGCGTTGAATCGTGTAATGTCTTTTTTCAGAGACAATGACTTATGCATAATGCAATCGGACAGAGAAGATGGTTTTGTGATATTGTCTCACGTGCCTTTAATGAAAAGCCTTGCAGGCTGTTAATAAGAATTTCAAGTGTGTGAAAGTGAGCTTGACAAAAGTCGAGAAGAACGTAGGCAAACTGCGTGAAGAAGTTGGGGGTAAGCGTTTGTCTAAGCAGATTTCTATGTCCAAAGCAGATAGCTTGCTAGCATTTTTAGCGCTAAAACTCACATGGTTGATATACCGTTCCGAACGATTATCAGTGAGCGGGGAACATACGTGTATGGTGTTGAATGTTTTCGTTGCAAAGGCAATACAGGATATCTCTTTTCAGCAGATGTGAATGATCTTTTTTATGCTGTTCCACCCTGAGCTCTTTTCTGCAGTTAAGCAGTGCATTGAAGAAAGTGGCGAGGCTGATTTTGTAGCTAGGGCAGAAATGTCGGTCTCTATTTTGATGTCTGTGTTTGAAATTTATCTCAACAGCACCTTATTTTCTTTTAACGGTGGCATTTATCTACAAAAGAAAGGCATTTGTATCGAGTCCAGTGTAGCACCAATTTCAGTACATCTTTTTATCTCGTATTGACCAGGCACTACAATGTGTTTATACTTTATTTCATCCATTTTCTATTTTTAGATGTGTTGACGATTTTTTTATTCTTTAATATAAGATATGCCATGTGCCTTACCATGAAATGGTATATTTCATTTTAGGTGCCTTTAAGACGAATCCTAAGGATCTAACTTTCACTCATGAGCTTCAGACCGACCATTGTTTGCACTTTTTAGATATTTGCCCGGCTGTGAAAAACGAGCATGTTTCTTGCGCTTACTTGCCTCGCAGCACAAAAGCGCTATTGTCTTATGATTGTTAAATGTGCATCGCTTTGTATTGCCTTCAATCTGCGTTGCGCAGGTCGTGTTCACCCATGATGTACTAGCCTTTGCATTCAGATTGGCAAACTCGAAAAGGCTGGCTTCCTTCGGATGGTTTTGGTTGACGTCACCGAGTCTTTGCTACAGAAAGTGAAAATCAGTACTCTGGAGGAGCACTTGAGAGAACGGGAGCGTGCAAAACCACAAGTGCTGCCGTGCGTGCACAAAGCGAGCCATAACCTGATGAAGGTGGCCACTAGGCGTGGAATTCCTGTTGTGTTTTCCGCTCCAAATGAACTGGCACAGCTGTGCCAGCGAACCTCTAGTGCTAAGCAGCAAGGGTGCCAAAAGAGGCACATGAAACCCTTCAGGCGGCGTGCCGAAGGCGTTGTCTACCAAATTCCTGTGAGCTGTGGCAATGGCAAGTCCTATACATAGGACAAACGGGACGTAATGACCACCTGAGGGAGCACGCCAATAGTATTGGCAAAAGTGATGGTGCGCATCTTCCGGTGCATGTTAAGGCATGCTCATGTACGTCACGTTTCGAGCAAGCTAAGATTGTTGACAAGAGCAGGGACCAAACGGCGAGATAACTTTTAGAAGCGTTTCATATTTCAGGGAATGGGTCCGCCTGTGTCAGTGGCACATCATTCGTATCGTATCAATCTGAGAGATCCTTTTTTAATGGACAGCTTACGTATTGACATGCTGACGTCACAGTTTCACGCCCCTGCGCATGCGTATAAGTTTTCTTGATTTCCAATCTTTGCCGTCAATAAACAGTTCGTAGTTTGGTGCCCCCCTGACTCTTTCCTCTGTGTTTTTTCATGTTTCTAGCTTTGCGCCAAAATTAACACGTTGAGAGCGGTGCTATGTTTTCGCATTTTGCTTATTACGTTTAGTTATTTCTTTATTAACAAAATCCAAGTATTTTTCAATCTAATGATTCCTTGTTTTGATATTGTTTTCGCATGTGCGTAACTCAGACCATAAATAGTGCCTTTTTAGTGCTAACTTACCATACCCCCCCCCCCAACCCAGCAGTTGCCCCCCCCCCTTAAAATGTTCTGCGGACGCCCATGCTTGGCGCTATCAACAAAAGAGTTAGTTATTTCTCATTCTCTTCTTCTTCCTGAGAGGACGTTCGCTACAATCTCTTCTGCAGACAGAGTGGCGCATGTGTCAACGCGAGAGTCACAGGTGACATAGCCCTCAAAACGCGAAGCCTGTCTGCACTCAGTGTTTCAGACAATTTCTGATCAATATGACGTAAGAGGCATTGGGTGGTGTCACAAAATATGTTCGTAGAACTGAAAGGCAGTCTGCACTAATTCCATTAAACTGAAACGTGTTAGCATTGGGTCCAATGACACTTCGGCGCGGGATTTAAAAAAGGTTCGTACAACTGAATAGTTCGTTTAACTGACGTTCGTTGAAGTAGTGTTTTACTGTATGTAATGAATGTTACATTGCTACGACTGCGGATAGCCAAAACTTCAAGCACAGTTGGCGTTGCCCCAACACGAAGCTGCGCTCCGAATTCGCGTTAGGCAGTATCGTAATCGTCGGTGAATTTTTTTTGTGAATCGGTGAATCGAGGACTATATCCCCCCCCCTTTTTTTTTAGGTGCGAAGTATCTCTTGCTCGGGGGTATGTAAGGCGGCGTGGTAATCCGCACGCAGCGTTGTCCGCACTCACACTACGCATGCGCGACTCTCCTCCCTTCCTCTCTCCAACAGCTGCGCGTTAAGGGGTATTCAGACGGAGGAGAAATGCTCGGGGGGTAAAGGCGGAGCCTAGTGACGTCAACTCGCGAGGAGAAGTCTCCACAAATGTCCCCCACTCACACGGACGAGGCAAACGGAGGGGGAGAACAGTGTTACTAGACTACTCTGGTGGCTTGCACCACCCGTTTGACGAGCTGCTGACGACGAGCTGCAGACGACCATCCAGCTGCAGACTGGACACCCACTGCCGCTCTCTGCAGGAGCAAGTGCAACAATGTGGCCAAACAATTAAGAGCCCGAAATTCCGCCATATCCCCCACCGCCGGGGGATTGTTTGTCCTTTCGGGGAAAACGTCCCCGTCTCCTCCGAGGAGGCGCGGGGGGGTCACGCCCACTCGCTAATCCGTGACGTCGCGGTCACGTGATCCGCAATCCCCCCGTCTCCCCCGAGCATTTCTCCCCCGTCTGAATACCCCTTTACGCGCCCTTCTCTACCAGCACCTGATTGCGCTTCTCCTGCGTTCTCGCTTCTGCTCTCACGGCGCATACGCTACTCTCCTCCTCTAGTCCCCTCTCCTTCAAATAATAGAGCGCTGCGCGCGTTCAGTCCAGCGCTTGCCTCGGTTGGCTCCTCTGAAATGCGGGCTCGACAGGCCGAAATCCTCTCCTGCGCAGCGCCGCGATGAGGGCCAGCGCATGCGCGTCACCTCCCCCTGTCTCTCCTCTCCTACGCTGCCTCTCTCTCGCGCGCCTGTCGACGTTCCCCGCACGCCCTGTGAGAATTAACGGCCAGGCTAGAGGGAAGACACGACGCGCATAGTGTTCCTCTTCGCGTTCCACGACGCGAGGTCGGTAGCATGCCCAGCGAACGCCAACGGAACGCGATCGTGCAAGTAAAAAAAGTTCACTTGCTACGTGACGCCAAAAGGCAGAAAAAGAGTGTTCCACACTCGCCGCCATGGCTGTGATCGGCGCTGACTAACACTCCTAGGTTTAAATGCACATGTGTACCCTACCCGGCGGGGTACACATGTGCACATGTGTACCCCGCCGTAGCTCAGTGGTAGAGCATCGGACGCGTTATTGGAAGGTCGCAAGTTCGGTCCCTGCCGGCGGCAAGTTATCTTTATGTCAACTTTACTTTCTTCACATTGACATCCCAATTATTACAAATAACATCCTCTATACTTACCTTGGCATTATTGTCTGTTAGTTCTAATTATTATTGCGGGAAATAGAGTGACATGAGTTTCTGCCTCCCGGCTAGAAAAAACAGCAGCTGCGCCAGTATACTCCGCAGGTTTCACCTGATCTTTGCCGTAACACGGCGCCACTCACACCTCTTCAATTGTGCGTACATCCTGAACTGTGAGCGCTATCTAGTGTACCAGACATTACAACATAAATTGCGCGACTGTCCTTTCTTGTCACAGCAGAAGACCGGGGCCTCTAGCTGAAAGCTGTATTTCTCCCTAAATATGCGACCATAAAGTATTACTAAGTGCTGCAAGGTCACTTCTTCAATATTAATGCACTGGATGCTAGACGTTCGGTAAACCGACGCGTAAAGTTACATAAATTACATAAATGGTCTATAAGGGCCTTTTCACAATTCGCGAGTGCGCATTCCTGCACTACACTTTCTCTCAACTAATGGCAGCAACTTTCGTGCTTCAAGAGAAGACGAGGTCGTAGTTGCACGTGCTGGCGTTTGTCTATTACACGTGTTCGTGTCAAGAGAGCCGAGTGAGTGAGTGAGTGAATAAACGTTTATTTGGTCCAGCAAAACGCGATTAATCGCGCACCCGGCTAATCCCACGACGGGACCGACAGGTCTAGCCTGCCAGCTCGATCGTCTACATTTTCCGCGTCCCAGCGCAAGCAAACCGCGCTTGAACACTCTGTTTGAAGAAGTGACTAGCTGCCATTAATTGGGCTAACTACATCGTAGGAAAGCTAGCTGAACAATTATGAAAATGGTATATATACCCTATAAGACGGACAGTTGGGCTAGTTGGTATACAGCAACATAAAAGATGGTTACTAGCGTCGTTGTCCTCTTTACGCTAGCAAACGTATCCTAATGTATATACGGATTACCTAATCGTACTTCATCACTCTTTTTGCCCCGTTCCGTTTTCCCCGGTGCAGAGTAGCAGGCAGGGGCGTACTAGCTCAGGCCACCCTCTCTGCTTTATAATACATTTTCTCTCTCTGTTTCATTGGTAAACAATATTTTATTTGCTAAAAAGTAAAACAGGACGGCACTAAGAACCAGTGAGTAAATAAGCAGCGCATATTACAATGCCGCACTTACACAAGAAACGAGTAAAATCTGAGGGTTGAATAAAATACAAAGAAAGTTGCGATTGACACTACAGGTGACGAAAACTACTCGTTTACCAAATGTAAGCAGACATGCGTTTATGCGGCAACACGATGAAACAGCGCGGCAAAAAACAAACACGAACAAAATAAGCTACAAGACGATGCGCTGGCACGTATGAAATTCACAGAAAAGGATAAACTTCTCTTTTGAAAGTTGGCGAATCCACATGCTGCTTACTTTCTCAACAGTCCCCTTTTGTTTTGTTTCATGGGGTTGCTGCTCCGAACCACATGCTTTTTTCTACTGAGCGAAGAAATGTCAGTTGCCCGAGATGCTCGGGCGACAACCGACACCTCCTTTGGGTCGTCACACATACAGCATGCGAAAAAAGGCGCTCGGATCCTACTGACGTTGCAGGAATTGGCTAATACTCCATTGAAACGTCAAACACATGATCTAGGCCAGTTCGCATGCAGTGCCAAGTCTCCAGTGAGTTCGGATTGGTGCGGCGATCGACTACAAGGTTACTATAGTATGTCTTGAACTGAGAAGGCATTTAGTTCATCGGATCGTACTCCAGTGCAACGCAATTGCGTAGAAGTGCGCGATCGACGGCATCCCAAATAGAACCAGAAAAAGTAGTTGTATTCGGCTTTGCAACTTCCTGCGTCTAAGGATGGCGTTCAGGGTCTGCGTCTCAGGATAGCGCGCCTCGCAGTCATGCGCTCCGGCCATGGGGCGAGTTTGGGGGCGGGAGTGGGGGATGCCGTAATCGATTAATCGAATAGTTTTAATCGATTATTTCGATTAATCGAAAGGCACATATAGATTATGATTAATCGATTAATTGTGGAGCTTTAATCGATTAATCGTTCATCGATTTTACCATCCCTATAAGCCACTTCAAACGTAAGGGTTCATTCCGCGGCACCCAGTGAAAAGACACACCGGTTTCCTTGCTGCAGCACTGGCGTTGTGCACCATTCGGGCATCCGGCAATATCACACGCATGCGGCATTTTGTCGAACTTTCTGTCAGAGCGACTTTCACGAGCGCGCAAAACACGCACGGCAGTACGCGATCCCGAAACTACCACTGAGACGGGCGAGGCGCAGTTTGGCGAAAACGGAACCTTTGAACCACGCGCGCCGTTCCCCATGGCAACGCCACGGAGGTTTTGTTTTCCATGATTCAAGCGGAAACGAACAAACAGCATTTTATTACGTCTTTTGATGCTCGGAATGTTCTTTTTTTACTGCTGCTAGTTTGATTACTAGTGATTTATTGTAGGCCGACTTTCATACGTCGTCGGGATCACTTCGAAAATGTCCCACTCGTGGCGCTCATCATGTGATACATGATATCCAAGACACGTAGAGTCCGGGGGAGAAGAAATCGACGTAGGCAGGGCCGAGCAAATTCAGATGTAGGTTATATTAACATGCAGGGTGGCAGGAATAGGTTGAAGTGGGGAGAGATAGAAGAGCAACTAAGGGAGGAGAAGCTGATGGTATATGGGTTTGTAGAAACACATCTTAGGGACATGGAACAACCACCTAGCAATCCGGACTACGCATGGGAATATTGCAATAGAACAGAAGGCAGCAGAAAGGGGGGTGGTATCGGGGCATTTATTCATAAAAGTACAGACTGGCAAAGGGTCAAGCAGGAGTGCAGGGAACATTTATGGCTAAAAGGGAAAGTGGCAGGGCAGATGACAATCCTGGGTTTTGTATACTTGTGGACAGGAGCAAAAGCCAGAGAGGAAAACCAAGAAATGGTGCAGTGCATAGAAAAGGACATTGATGAACTAGGAGAAGAGTGCGAGATAATTATATTAGGAGATATGAATGCGCACATAGAAGATATGGATGGATATACTGACCCAACTGGCAGAATGCTGCTGGATATGTGTGAAAGGCATGATTTAATCATTTGCAACAGTACCAAGAAGTGCGAAGGGCAGATAACATGGGAGGTGGGAAGGCTGCAGTCGACGATAGATTACGCACTGATGTCACATAGGATGTATGATAGGCTAAGGGTGATGAACATAGATGAATATGGTTCCAGAAGCTTGGGTAGTGATCACAAACGTATCAAGCTGAGTTTTGGAAGAGAAATGAAAATAGGAAGGAGGCAATATGAGCAACCACAGGGTAATATTTATTCAGAAAGGCAAATAGAAATAGCAACTAAAGAGATTGAGAAAGTAATCACCGAGGATACTAAAACAGTGTGGACGTACACAAATCTAACTAGACTGTTTGAGTTGGAGCTTGCTAAGGTACGAGCCAAATCAACTGGGAAAAGGAGACACAAACCCAAGAGCTGGTGGGATGAGGAAGTTAAGAGAGCCATAGTAAGACGTCAGGAAGCCTCCAGAGAACACAGGCATGCTAAACAGAGGGGTGAACCGGAAGATGATGTCGAAAGAAAATGGGGCAACTTTTTGAGCTGCAGAAGGGAAGCTTCCAATCTGATCAATGAAAAGATTAGAAGAAAGGGGGCCCAATGGATGGCGGAAGTAAACAAAAAGGATAGAAAGGCAGCTGCAAAGTTTTGGAACCATCTCAATTCTCTGAGTAATAAGACAAGCATGGAACAGAGGTTTATAACTACAGTTCAAGGGGTTAGGCTAGAAGGGGATGAGGCAATGGAATTTATAAGAACAATGATGACAGAAAAATTTAAACAAGGAAGCGATGCATGCACCCTAACGGATGAGGATAGACCAATTAGCGCAGTGGCTCCACTGGGACAACGAGAGTGGGAAAGGGCAGAGAAGAGGGTTCCTAATAGCACATCAACAGGCCCTGACGGCATCCCAATTATGCTAATAAAGAAATTAGGTCCAAACTCTAAGCAAACATTAAGAGAAGCAACGAGCAAAGCAATAATGGATGGTGAAGCCCCCCATGGGTGGAAACTAAGCCGGATGAGCATGATCTATAAAGGAAAGGGGGACAAGGCTGATATAAACAACTACCGTCCTATAACAGTGACATCAGTAGTTTACAGGCTGGTGATGCAGATCGTAAAGGAAAGACTACAGACATGGGTGGAGAATGAGGGGGTGCTGGGGGAACTACAAAATGGGTTCCGTAAACGAAGGAGGTTGGAGGATAATCTGTTCTCATTGACGCAGTGTATTGAAATAGCGGAAAAAGAACACAGGCCCCTGTGGCTGGCATTTCTAGATATCAAGGGAGCTTACGATAGTGTGATTCAGGAAGACTTGTGGAGAATACTGGACACACTAGATGTGGAAGATGGAATAACTAATCTTTTAAAGGACATCTATAAAAGTAACAGGGTAGTTATAAAATGGGAACAACAGGTATCCGAACCTATAGAGATACAACGCGGGCTTCGACAGGGATGTCCCTTGTCACCTCTGTTATTTATGCTGTATCTACAAGGATTAGAAGCTAAATTAGAGGGGAGTGGACTAGGCTTCAGCCTCTCTTTTGCCAAGCAAGGAAAACACGTTGAACAGTCATTACCGGCATTGATGTATGCAGATGATATAGTATTAATGGCCGACAACAAGGAAGATCTGCAGGGATTGATAGACATCTGCGGTAATGAAGGAGATAGGTTAAATTTGAAGTTCAGTAGGGAAAAATCGGCAATCATGATTCTTAATGATAATGAAGGCAGTGAGCATAAGATACAGGAAGTCACGCTGGAGATAGTGGATAAATACAAATATCTGGGCGTATGGATAAACAACGGGGATGAGTACCTAAGGGAGCACGAAAGATACGTAATGACTAAGGGCAACAGGAATGCAGCTGTAATGAAAAATAGGGCACTGTGGAACTACAATAGGTATGACGTTGTGAGAGGGATTTGGAAAGGGGTAATGGTCCCAGGTTTGACGTTCGGCAATGCGGTCTTGTGCATGAGATCAGAGGTTCAAGCAAGATTGGAAATTAAACAACGTGGCATAGGTAGGCTTGCTTTGGGAGCACACGGGAATACCCCAAATCAGGGGGTACAGGGTGACATGGGATGGACATCGTTCGAGGGCAGGGAGGCTAGCAGCAAGATAGAATTTGAGGAGCGATTGAGAAAAATGGGAGAGGAGCGTTGGGCTAGGAAAGTTTTCAGCTACTTGTACATGAAGAATGTTGATACTAAATGGAGGAAGCGAACTCGAAAATTGTCAAGCAAGTATTTAGACAACAGCAGAATACCAAGCCAAGAGGAAACATCGGTTAAGAAGAAGGTGAAAGAAACAGAGAGGGACATGTGGAAAATGGGGATGCTTACGAAATCATCACTGGAGACCTACCGAACTTTCAAGCAGGAAATTGCAAAAGAAAAGATCTACGATAATTCTCGGGGTAGTTCTCTGCTGTTTGAGGCCAGGACGGGAGTATTGCGGACCAAGACGTACCGAGCCAAATACGAAGGCACAGACACGTTATGTAGTGCGTGTGGAGAGGAGGAGGAAACGGCTGAACATTTGATAATGTTCTGTAAAGGGCTTCACCCTACAGTCCAAGATAATGGCGCGGAATATTTCAAAGCATTGGGGTTTAGGGACAGTGAAGGCAAAATAGACTTTAAACGAGTAGAAATAACCAGGAGGAGGCTAACCGAATGGTGGCTACAATCAAGGCACGGGTGAATTGCAATCCTTCAATACATAGTGATAGTACTTAACTTTATGGCTAGGTGGCGTGAGCCGCCGCCCGATCTAAAGGGCACAGCCGTATACATCCATCCATCCATCCATTTAGCTTAATTTCTCGGTAAGTAGGGCACTGCTGTTGATAATATTGCCGTTTTAGAAGTTGTCATACATTGGGCTTTCACTCTGACATAAATTGTTATTTGCCTTTAGTGTCCAAGATTCGCCTTTAAGAGTTGAACGCGATAGCGATATCCTGCCCCTAGTGCGCACTTCGAACACTACGAGTGTTTAACAGAATGCGTGCACTAAGGTATGTGCCTTGTGTAATGGGCAGCATGCTTTAAACCAGGAGCAATTATGCGCGAGAAATTTTTCGAAGTTGCGATGCACCCACTACGTGGTCTTAAGGGAATACGGGCAGTAATGTGTGTGCCTTTTGTAATGGGTGGCTGTCTTTAAACCACCAAGTCGTTATGATATTGACATGGTGTGACGCCCGATGGCAATGTACGCTTGTATCACGCAATATTACTGCGATATTACATTTCGTACTGTGACACCTGTATAGAGGACGCGTATTTTTGGGAAGCATGAAAGTTACTTTCAGTGCAGCTCTAAGCAGTGGCGTGGCTGTGTGGTAGAACACCTGCTTGCCACGCAGACGGTCTGGGTTCGATTCTCACTCGGACCCAACATCTTTATTATTTATTTTATTTGCAGCTTTTTCGATTTTTCGGTCACGAACAAGATGATGATTTTTCGCTCACAACCAACGGCTCCGACGCCGACGGCGGAATTTCTGCGATACGAGCTCTTTAACGCTATCGCGTTAAAACCCTGTACATAAAATGTTCTAATAGATGACAGACCTCTTAACTAAATATTGCATCACAAAGGCACAGCTTTCCCATTTTCACAAAGGGGGTTAGGGGGTGCTCATTGTAGTAGCTGTGTATTGAGGGAGGCACGCAAAATAAATCAATGTGTGGTCAAAATTTCATGTTATATAGTAGTATACTACATGTCTAGAATAAATTTATCTAGTAAGTCGGGATGTCAGTGCTTTTAGCCGTGGACCTTTTTTTTTTCTTGGTTGGGGGAGGGGGGGTACACAACTTTGCAACCCCCACCCACCGGTAACTGACACCTCTGTTGTGCGATACTGAAAGACTTCCTTAGTTTTCAGGCTACGCTATTGTTGAACAACCGCATACTACGATGGCGTTATGAAAGACTGACTAATATCCCTACAACCAAATATTAATGCAAGCTTATCTTCTTTACTTACAGTCATTATTCAGTTTACCTCCGATACAACGTTGCTTACAAGTATCCTCACAAATATTTTGGAGTTACCTTTTTTAACAATCTGTGTTGAAACATGCATGTTGTTGAGGTCCTGTCATCAAGTAGCGAAACATTCAGTTTCTTAAAATTACATTTATGTAATTCACCAAAAAGACGTTAAACTGCTTGCTTAAAAATCATTAGTCAAATCTAAGATAGAAAATGCATCTTCCACCTGGATCCCACCTGAAGGAGGTATAAACACTGTTAAATCCATTCAAAATTGTGCCTCTCGATTGATTCACATTTCATATTCATATGACATCGGTTTTTCATCCCTGAAAGCCACGTGTAACTTATCACCTTTGTCTTTTCGCAGGTGCATTGCAACTCTGCTCTTTCACTCTTCACTTAAATGCACAACTTACATTATCCCTGCAGGTCACAGATCTCATCACACTGGCCATGCACTACAAGTTACTCATCCACATGCCTCTACTAAAACATTTCCTGCTTCATTTTTTTCCTCGGGCAGTGAAAGACTAAAATGGCCTTCCACACAGTACCACTACAACCACTGTACCATCCGCTTCAAGCATAGCGTATGAAGTGTGAATTCATGTTGAATAAATGTGACAAAAATAAAATATCATGTATAACATGTTCCTTATATAATTACCAGCTTGTATTAAATATTTATTAAATATTTATTAAATATATGCACCACCGGATACTCAGGTGCAAAAGCAAGAAATTTCTAATGAATATTTATTGAATTCCAGGGTTTTACATGTCAAAACCATGACATGATAATGCAGCCCACCACAGTGTGAGACTGCAGATTAATTTTAGCCACCTAAGATTCTCACACATGCACCTAAATCTAAGAACATGAGCATTTTTGCATCTTGCCCCATTGAAATGCAGAATTAACCTGTCACAAATTACTCAGCAGCGCAATGCCACAGCTGCTATGAGCCACTGTGGTGGGTAACGTGAAATTTTGACCAACAGCGAAGTGTTAGTCTCGTTTCTTGTTTTCTTTGTCAGTGCACTGGTTTCATCGTGCAACCATACAAACGTGAAATCAGTGCAAGTCAGCGCATGACTGTTCTGCGTAATGAAGCAGTAATGCACTACATAAAACCTATAAGTTGGCTCATAGCAACTTTCTATGAATTCTTTTGACTTGTGTTTCTTAGATTCAGCTTACCCCATTTTCTGGCCACTAGGTATATATGCCAATCCTCTGGAATAATTTGTGCCTCTGTATCGAAGGATGTATTTTCATGCATGTTGCACCTCTCACCCAGTACATCTGTCCTCAGTTACCCCTCTGCAAGCTACGATGACATGTTGCAGAGCGAAGGTGAAATGAGGAACAACAATTAAACGAATAGCACCACCTCAATGCACCATTGAAAAAATATATATACATTATATGCATAGAGCTGACACCACGAAGCTTCATAATAAAATTACTTCAGGGAACTTCGACATTGCAAAATAGGAATGAAGAGTAGTGCTCCAATTTGCCTGATAATGCTTGTGGCATATGGCTTTGTATATTAAGATTTACTTGTCTTTATCGGTTAAAATTTGATGCAATCCAACTTTTACAAATGCAGAAGATGAAAAGACTATGTACAGCACACAGGAACTTAAGCACGATAGTCAGGCAGGCATGGATGTTGATGCTTTTTTTGTGCCACCAGTGAGTGCTTGGAAGTCACCTGCAGGTAAATTCTGTCACAATGCAAGACCAAGACTCTTGCTTACACCACATACAATAATGAGCTAGCTCCATATCTCCCGTGCTGACTGGTGGCACAAAAAAAAGAGAGTGCCACCATGCAGATTGATTAAAGTACTTGAATCTCTGAGCACTGTGGATGCACAAGAACTACAAGTTTTTGGATTTGTAGCACATTTCATTGAACACAACAAGCTTACTACAAAGCCTTTGGATGTTATGGAAGTTTAGTCAAATCTGTCAACCAGCCAACATTCCCATGCTGGCTTAACCATCATGCATTTAGCACCTGGAGACACAAGCACCAGCACTCCGTGTAGTGATTTTTTAAAGAGACTTTATGCAATAACACCAATATCAAGCGGCACAGCAAACCTTTCTAGAATTTAAACTACTGATGCTTCACAAGATAACATGGGCATTACCATGCCTGCAAAGTCACAGTGGCTGCTTTTGCCAAAGGCTACAAACATGTCTCCTGCAGTGGCATTATCACAACTGGAAAGATTGCCACAGCTTTCTGCGGCAATGAAAGCGTCTGCATGCATCTTACAGCATCAAGTAGTCCAGCAGCATTTCACGTTGACTTTTCTTTGAACAGATACTTAATTGGCGTAGCTTTCAATGGTTTTGCATTTAGCAAGAAACGAAAGAGAAAATTAGGACTGTCTTATTTTGCTGCTGTAAATGAGATGCTTAACCCAACTAAACTAGTATGCATGAGAATGTCACTTTTTTCAGGAGTGGGCTGGCTCGTGCACATTTTGTCTCAATACATGGTTGTTGAGTGACATCACGCAGGGAATCCCGCATTGAGACGGATGTGTTGGTACAGTCAGTGCACTGCCACACATCTTTTTCCATGCAGTCACTGGTGGCAGCTCAGGTGGTAAAATCAGTGCAAAAAGATGGCGACACGAGAACGACACAGGACAGGCACTGAAGGCCTGTCCTGTGAAGGCCTGCACACTATTGCAGATCAGGTGATCTGAGTATTTTTCACATGAGATGCCGCCACTTCTTATGGAACCATTTGTTATGCAGAAAAATATGCCTGTGCGAAAACAATGACCCTTTCATGCTGTGACCGGGAGCGGACACATGAAGCAGTGTGAATATATTCCCATAGCTTTCTAATGGTGATGTCATTAATTACTCTGTTTTCACCGCTGGCTTTCTGACCCTTGAGGAAATGAAAACATTTAATTAACAAGCAGGATAATTATTTTACTCGCAGATGGGTCAAGGGTCTCGCAACAAAACATTTGTAAGATGACAAGGTGCTTCTGCATGGAAGCAGCAAAGCTTTTCATTTATTTTTGTTAGAAAGAAAGTGAGAGAACTCAATCCACTAGTGATTAAGTACAACAATTTACTAAGTAAAAATAACTATTTACCAACAGTCAAAGGAGACTACCATTTATTTCTTCACATTTAGGAGGTTGAAATGGCTCCAGCCAAGTTTATAGAGAGCCCAACGTTCCATGACCAACCTAGTCACCCCCTGAGGGAGGGGCCGAATCGGTCCCGAAATGTCGGGCTCTCTATAAACATGGCTGGAGCAATTTCAACCTCCTAAATCTTCCACCCAGCCAGACAGATTTCTGTCGAAATGTTTACATTTAAGTCATTTCTTCACATGTACTTCGACGATTTCGAGTGATAACATGTGTTGTTTATTTTACCATGTATATGATAGCAACCACTGTTGGCTTGTTTAGTACAGAAACCAAACAAGTTAATTTGCGGAAAAGAAACAGCGAGGCATGAAGAGATTGGTGCTGCTCGCAAGAGATTTCCCAACCAAAATTTAGTGTGAAATGCTGGCTGTCACCTCACACAATGTTATTGGGATGTTTCGCTTTGCTTGTACACTGTCATCCTTTATGAAAGGGAACACGCGAGCGAGTGGCCTGCACTCAGCGGCGGCTGCCTACAGCACCATCAACCGACAACTAAGAAAGCACATCTGCTTTTGGCAACATCGCCCGTTGCGAGACCGGAGTGGGAGCGTAATCTAGGAGCATGTGTCCACTGGCCACGACTCGTTATTTTGCTTGCCAATAGATGACACCAAAGCGGACCTGTTTTCTTTAGCTGTCGGTTGATGGGGCTGTAGGCAGCTGTCGCAGAGTGCAGGCCACGCACTTGCGTGTTCCCTTTCATAAAGGACAACAGTGTACATCCTACAGCTGTGTGCATGTGCCACACACATTACCATTTAAGATGGGAACGCTACAAATGCTCATCCCCATCATTTCAGTGTTGAGACTATTTGAGCTAAACGAAAACCGCATTGCTGCATGCTTAGTGCTTTCGCACAACCACCTCGATGTTCAGTGATATTTGGGAGACCAAATAGTTGGCTAGTGTATTCCAGCTTTCGTAGCCGTGATGTGGGTGCAAGACATGTACAGTCGCGCTCAATATGACTTGCAACACGGGAGCGCATGGCCTCATGAATTTAAAGATTGCGCATGGCTTCAACTTACTTCATTTCTGTAACCAAATAAATATTACTTTCTTTTTTGGGATCACCTTCCAGTGAGAGAACAGCGTTTAGTTGTAGAATTAAGGGCTAGTGGAAGGAATGCACAATCCTTAAAACTCATGATGCCACGCACTCCCGTGTTGCAAGTCATATTGAGTGCGACTGTACAACCAACGCCTAGTTGCCAGTGCATAACTCCTGTGTCGCCTGATAAAAACAAAAATCAAATATTTGCTCCTGGACCGTACGATTTATTTGCAGATCCGTTCATGTAAAGGGTCCAAGTTCAAGCTACAAGAAGAGCTCGTGTATAAGCAATCATCTTTAAATAAGAGTCCGTCATGCACAAACGCGAGCTAGTATGGCAGCCTACTCTCAAAATTTACCGCAGCGCCGCCGGCCCGTATACTTTGAGTCGGGCCTCGTCTCCTTGCCCTGCCTTCGACGACGTTCCTTCTTTTCTTGAATCCAGGCAGCTGCGCTTTTTGGGCCCTTGCCACGCAGTTTGTTAAGTCGCTGTTTTCGCTCAGTGCACTCGATTTGGTCACGCTGTTCACTCGACGCCCCGAGAGCAGCGGGCAGTTTTTGAGGTCCACCGGTGAACAGTACGAGGAACATTTTCTTAGCTTTAGTGCTGTTTGGGTAGTCCACCACGAGTCCTCCGGTAAATCCCGTGCGCATGGCCTGCTGAGTGAGGAGCTCCACTTGATCGGCGTTCTCCGGATAGAACTGGAACACTGCGCGTCGGCCGCGTCCCAGGCAAGCATACAGGCTGGAGAAAAATGCGTGCAGGCGTTTCACGGGGTTATGACTTTTCTTGTCAGCATTGCACAACCACTGCAACGCCGAGATGCTAATCGCACCATCGAACGACCCTGCGCGGAAGCAGAGACCCTGGCCTAGGTCTCCCAAAAGCATGTCGCCTGCAGCTTCCCGTTCTTGTGCCACATTCAGCATGGCACGACTGATATCGACGCCGACCCAGACGTGACCCTGTTCTTCTAGAACGTCGCCACTCAGGCCGCTGCCACATCCAAGGTCGAGTATGAGGCATGTCTCGTCATCTGGCAGGGCCAAAAGCTCCACGGCACGCTCCGACATTGCCGTCTGAATCTCCATGATGCGCGAGTTGCTTGTGTACTTCTGCGCTTCTTGTTCGTTATAAAACAACTCCGGAGGTGCCGAGTACTCAGGCCTTCGGGACATCTTAAAGCTTAACTTAAGGAGCGTCCACAGAAAAGATACGAACACTCGTCAGCACTGTCCTCCGGTGGCTACAACTGCCACGATCATGACACAAAAGCAGCGAACTTCACGCACACAAGCACACAGACGTGCACGTGCGCACCTTCGCCGACAGGATTGGCTGGATTATTGGCTTGGCTTGCATCGCTTATGAGGCCCATGACCACCGTGACTGACATAATATGCCCATAATATTTGCGAGTTGAAATACTGAGCTTAAAAAAGAAAACGATTTTATTTGAAAGATTTCATTCATTGACCACATGGACTAAGAATACGAGCACCAACATTCCTAAACATGCTGTCATATTTTCAGACTTGCGTCATGTTGCATGTTTTTGGTTTCTGTGATGTCGCGTTTTCGTCCGCCAGGCGGCTTTTTTGTTATTGTCACGTGCCACCATGCCACCATTGACCATGCTAGCCACCCTAACTACACTGTACCCTAACCATGCTTCGCGCCGTACGTGGAACGTGTGCTCAGCAATTGAGATTATTTTAAGCTGTGATGAGACAGACAGTTCAAGTGAAAGCTTGAGGGCGATAAATTGCTCGTGAACATACCACAGATGTTTTCGAGACGGCAAGTGGTGACGCTGACCGCTCTCGCGAGGAACATTTTGCGATCGCCTCGAAGCCGGCAATCAACATGTGCAAGTGACTTCCCCCGCCCAGCACATCGATCTGTTCCAAGAACGCTATTAGAATACAGTCGTTTACAATCTGCTGTGCCTACTCAGCCAAGTAACCCCAAGCTACTGCGTGTGGCCATCATAGGACAGCCGAATGTGGGTAAATCGACGTTGGTCAACCAACTAATGCGTTGGAAGGTCTGCGCCGTATCGAGCAAAGTACACACAACTAGACACAATGCCAAAGCCATTTTTGTTAATGGCGAGACTCAGATCGTCATTTTGGACACTCCTGGTATCGTCGACCTCAATCACGGCAGAAAGCATCACTTGGAAGCATCCATGATTGTCGACCCTGAGCACGCGCTTCTCAACGCCGATCTTGTCGCAGTGATGGTGGACGCGTCAGACCACTGGCGGCGTCACATGCTCGACGAGGAGACCTTGAGGTTACTCGAGTACAATGCACAGTTAACTTCAGTTTTGATTGTAAACAAAGTGGACCTGTTGAGGTCAAAAAGACAGATTTTGGAGTTCACGCATTCGTTGACTGGTGGGGTGGTTGGAGGCGCAGCCACGAACCGCGAGAAAATTGTGAAGAAAAAATTGAGCCCCGAGGTATTGTTTGCTAGAATGGAAGAACCATTGAAGACAGAAACGGCAGACCTCCAGAAGGAAGCTTTAGATGGAATGGGAGTTCAAAAACAGGAAGGCCAAGATGAGCACAAGAACTGCTGGCGCAATTTTTCCCGTGTCTTTATGATATCTGCACTGAACGATGATGGTGTGAACGATATCAGAAACTTCCTTCTTCAATCAGCGAAACCCTCCGAGTGGATGTATCCATTGGAGCTGGTTACTGACCAAAATCCCCATGAGCTGGCGACCCTAATTGTGCGAGAAAAGGTCCTCAACCATTTGCCTCGGGATGTGCCCTACAACCTGTCTGTGAGAGTAGCAGGGTGGGATCTAGACTCAGCTGGAGTTCTCCATATTGTTCTGGAGATTATAGGGAAAAATACACGTCATGTCAAGTACATCCTAGGCAATGGTGGGACAATGATAAAGGCAGTTGCTGCTGAATCACGACAAGATCTTGCAGCGACCTTCAGGTCCGATGTGTCTCTGAAGTTGGTCGTGAAAACTGAGAGTGCAAGAGCGAAAACTGGTGTATAAGTGCCGCTTGTGGTCAGAATAATGCAGCACAATAAGCTCGTGGGATAAGCGTGGAAACCTATGTAGTTGCTTGTTGCTGGCATAAGAATAAAGTCCAATTATGATACAAGTTATTTGTGAGCAATTTGTTTCGTGTGTACACATTTTGTCATCAGAATCCTGTTTGCCATTTGTATGCAGTAAACATAGTCCTCACGTATTCGAATGTGACAGTTTAGGGCTAAGTAATGCACATTCGTTTTCACCACATTCAATTCGTGTCATATCAGTGTAATTTTGACACAAGACTTGCATCAGAGTCAATATTACCTTTAGCGGCCAAGTTCGTAGCAACATTACTCAGTTATCCTAAGCAAGTGCACATGCCAGTCGTAATACTAAATGTGTTATGTCATGTTTCTATCAGGAAGCACTCTACATACGCATTATTTTAAAAAAGCTTTTTTCACAGGCCCTTTTTTTACTTTCAGCTACAGCTATATCGTGTAGCTTTGGCGTAACACTACGAATAATGGGCTGCAATGATGAGAGTAGATATGTTACATCTTGGACTAGCATTAACAGCCGGCAGACCAAACTGCCTGCAGTACCATTCTCTTGCAAGTGGTTGTGCTGTATCTCCCAGAACAGTACAAATAGATGATGTGTGGCTCCCCATTGGATGAAGCACAAGGCACATTCAGGTTGTCATTCTAGGGTGCTCTGGCTGTGCTACAAAGTCATTCAAAAACAGCTTGAAGCTGTACTACGAGAAAAACCAGGTATGAAAGCAATTATTTTGCTTCCTATTACCAGTGGAGCCTGCTTATGCTAACAGTCATGCTCAACTGCTGTTTCGCACGACCATTGCAGCGCTTTTGGGCATTCTGAAACAACAAAACTCACATGTGCAAACAGTTTGCCCCATCTTGGCGACTGCTGTGTATGCAGGTGCCCATGTGTACCCAAGCAGTGTAAACGGTGTTCGCTGACAGCCAAAACGGCCACGGGCTTTCAGAAAGACGTGGTCGTCATGCACAATCACGTTGTTGGTACGTAATAAGGTATGGGTTCAGAGCACATTTTGGCTTAAGACATGGGGTCTTAAGCCGCGTTCACATTGTGTACGAAGTCGCAATTGGCAAAAATTGGGGCTTTTGCACTGCTCTTATGCAAAATAATTGCTGGATTTATGTATTTCTCAAGAAAAGGAAAGTGCATTAATGAAACAGACATTTGTTAATTGTTTTCTTGATACTTTCGATAATTCAGCATTCGGTTAATTTGGACAGTTTTTACAGTCCCATGAAATCTGAATTAACGAGCTTTTACTATAACAGCAGTTAGAAGCAGAGTGCAGAACCAAATTGACATGCCAAAACCAAATCTGAACAAAAAAATTATAATGATGGTTATCGGTTTGAAACAAACTGGTTCAATGTATGTACAACAAGAGTTCTTGCAGTTTATATAGAGAGATTCATTGAATTGGAGACCCCTGTACAGGTGATGCTCATGTATTGTTCTTGTTGTGTAGATGACCAGGTTCCAGAGCAAATTAAACACGTTAAGGTCACTTATGCAAAATAGTTACGCCTCACTGAGTAGCATGTCTGTCTTTGATGCAGCCTATCAGTCTTGCTGTCTCGATTTAGACAAACCAATTTATTATTTCACCAATCTCAACATCCCTACATTTCTTCAGAATGTTGCACGATAACCTTAACAAGCACTGTGCTCGACACTGCATTTATTATGTACTCTTCTTTTCATCGTTAATTTGTTTGTGATTGTGCACCAGATGTAATCCTGCCATATGTTACACATGATGAACATTTATTGAATCGTGTAATGAGTTTTGTTGTCGAACAGACTCCACGAAACTTTACTTTATTTCATTTCAATCAATACGTGATGGTTATTTCTTTTGTACCATTTCTGTTCGACACAGCTTAAAAATTTTACTCTTTAAACATTCATATAAATTTCTCAATCTGATTAGCAATAGAAACACAGGAAAGCAGGAAAGAGATGGCTCTGGGATGGCAGTGTTGAACGGCTGCACATGCTTTCCATGAGCCACAGTGCCCATGCAATGGCCGTGTTTACGAGTATGCCTGCAGTAGCTATGTTCACTAAATTTCACTGACATTTGTGTAAAAACGTTGATCGCTCTTTCCAATCTGCCTATGGGCTGATTTCTTCCACCTCCTGACAAAACTTGTAGATGTGTCATGTGCTCGGCACAACACAATTCAAAAGGAAAAGGCAATTCAATTGAAAATTACAAAATACAAGTCCTGGTAAACGTACGAAGGCAATCACTTGAACACTGCTGTCTGGAGTGTGTCAGCTTAGCACATTGAAGTCATTGCACAATGCACTATGTCAACTGTGCTGAACTGTTTCATGAACCTATTCAGTGTTGCGCACCGCTGCCGATTTTTATTTCTGCAAACCAAACTGAACCGGAGCACAATGGAGCTTGTTGGTCCCAAGCCTGAAATTAACTCGTACTTTTTTTTCTTCGTTTTTGACCACCCACTTAGAAGTTTCGTTGTTTGATTCTTGGAAATTTCACAGGAAAACGACAGTTGGGGGTTCAAGTGCCACTGCCGTTAGTCCACCTCAAACATGTAAACAAGTCCAGTCATTTGCACAGATCACCCAGACGGGGAACTCTGCTTGAGCTTTCTCTCACTCTGAAAACTGAGGCAACAAGACAAACATTGGTAAGTTCAGGGACACTGAGCAAGGAAGACAACATATTGTGCCCTTTGTGTCCCTGTCTCTGTTTACAAGGCATATCCAGTAAGGATGAAACCTGAGGGTGGCACAGATTTTCAGATATACACCATTGCAATAAAAATGTAGTGTTGTTTCAGTTACCTTTTTTTTTTACAAAACAATGGCCGTGCCTGTGTACTGAGGCACAAAGGTAACTAGAACGTCCATGCATGTCATTTCACCACCTAGTGCAGTACACAATGCAAGAACAAAGTGAAACAGGAGCGTAGCCAAGGGGGGTTTGGGGGGTTCAAACCCCCCCCCCCCCGAAATTTTTCAATTTTGCTTGCGCATAAAACGCACGCACTAACAAACATAAAGTATGGTTGAACCCCCCCCCCCCCCCGAAAAAAATTTCTGGCTACGCCCCTGGAGTGAAATATGACAGACACAACTGCCCTTGTGTTGTGTTCTGTACTAGATGCTTAAATGGAGTAAAATGTCCAAACTTATGTTATTTCAAGTTATATGTATTTCATCACAGACTTTGGGAATGAATATCATGAAAGCAGTGTCACAATGAATATTGGTTGAAGTGGATACTCTTTGCAAATTCATGGGTTATATTTAAGTTGCAATGCGTCGTAAGCCAAGTAATTACGAAGTAAATCAGTGAATTTTTTCATAATTTGCCGATTTGTATTTGGATTTATTCTGCAAGGTATGTATGCCACTTGGAGTAATCGATTTTCATGGCAACAATTATGCTTTTCCTTATTCTATATTGTCTAAAAAAAATATGAGGCAGTATCAGAATGTTTCAAGAATAGGTCTGTATTTTTCGAATACAGTGCTTTATTAGCAGGCATTCATACACGGTCACGTTTGAAATAGTCCCCCTATGCAGCAATACCATATACACTTGTATAAAAGCTGCAGGTTTTTTTCCCCGACTTGGGGTGAAAATCGTGGGTGTGGCCGTTAAACGGGAAAACGGCAATTTTTTTTTGTACAGGTTTTCAGTGGTACTGGTCTTTAGTAAACAGCAGTACTCATTTGTATTGGGAGAAGCTAAAAAAAACAGACATTGTTTTCTCTCTCTCTCTCTTTTTTTTTCGCTTGGAGGTAGACGTCGGCACATCATTGTGCGACAGCGAAGAGCAAGTTCTCTCGTTAGATGAAGCGCCGGATCCATAAATTGTTGCTTTAACCTTTGTCTCGTGCGATGCTGAGCGCTTTCACGTGCAGCAGCTCCTTCGAAATATCTTGTACTGCAGAAGTGAGTCTTCTACATCTGGGAATACGCTGTGCTTGCCTTGAAAAGCGCACATCTCCGTGCATTTGTTTTTCTGAGTGCACCTTCCTGGGAGCACCATCATCGCACATATTTTTCATCAACCTCAAACTTCCAACCAGCCAGTCAGAAGTTTCAGGAAAAAAAGTTTGGAATTCTAGCAAAGCACCACGAATAACACTGCTAATCTCAAAAATCACGACTGCGGTTAATACACGAATAATTTTTAAATATATTTTTGGTGCACTTTTTTAACAAAGTTCTAGGTGTGGCTTTTACACAGGTACGACCATTGCATGAGTATATATTGTACGTGCAGCCTTCCCTTCACTACTGCCATTTAGTGAATACCTGCTGAACATCTTCTTTCTGGAACTAGGTAGTTCACTACAGGTACTTACAAGATTCAAGTTTGATTAAGGCAATAGAGAGAAAAGGGAAACTCTTGAGCTGTGTTTCTAACCTTGGGAACAGAGTAAAATAAGCAGGAGGCAGATGTATATAGCGCAAGGTATTAAAACATGTTGTTTCCTTTGAAAAGATTGTGCATGTGGAATGATGTGTGACAGGGAGCACTTTTGTTGTCCAGCATCCAGCTCCTTGTGCACCACAGATCTGGTCATTGTCTATAAATGACCATCTTCGGAAGCATTTGAATTTGACTGTAATCTCACTGTTCATAGCCTAGCCACTTGGGACAAATTCCTGATGTACGATGCCATTATTGTCTGAAAAGATGATGAGCATGGGCTTTGTCAAGCTGGAGATGGGGCCTGCCTCTTTATCTGTGGTGGAGGTACTCGGCACTACTCTGCAGGAATGATTATTACATAGACAAAAGGATGACCGACAACTTCTGGAGAAAGAAAAGCTGGGACCTCCCCGCTAGTTCTACTGGTACTTGAACACGAGGTCAATCGTGTTTGAATCTGCCAATAAACTCTATTGTCCATGCCTTCCAAGGAAGAGCTTGCAAGAGAACGTGGCTGTAAGACAGAAAACGACCCACAGTGAAAAAAAAAAACCATGTCAGAGTCATCGTCATACATACATGGCAGCGAAAATGGTTACATACTGTAACAAATATTTCGTACAGTGACGAGAGAACATAGAAAATAAAACTTGTAGCTGGGCGAGTTAGTTCATACATCAAGGAAAACTGGTATACGCATAATGATAGACAGGGACGCAGTAAGACAAACACGAATGAGTGCACACTTTCAATTGACATTTATTTTTCATCACTCTTCTATATATATATATATATAATACAGAAACAGACATGCACAAGCAAAGGAGCCAGGGGCATAGACAAGGGGGGGATGTTGGAGGGGTTGAACACCCCCCCCCCCCCCCCGAAAATTTTCGATTTTGACTGCGTATATATACACGCACACATACAAATGCACGCACAAACATACATGAAGTATGGTTGAACCCCCCACGAAAAACATTTCTGGCGACGCCCCTGAAAGGAGGTCACGGATTCACAGGTTATAGCAAGGCACGCAAAAATTTCAACTCACTATTCAATAAAGAAATGGACGTGTCGCATATGCAAGCATTGCCTCTCAAAGATACATAAAAAATTTGCAGTGGCTTAGCTCAGCTATGCCAGGATATACGTAGCGTTAGCAAAGGTTCAGCTGATTATTCTGAGCTTTCCAGATTGTCTAGGATTAGCTTGATTGTCACGCTTACTGCTGCTCCAATGACACACACACGGTATACGTATTATGTGGCACATGCATATTTATTTTTGCTCAACGTCAGGTTGCTTCTTCATTCTTCGTACGCTGAACCGCTAATTGCCAGGCAACTACTTCGGGATCCGATGACATAAGCTTCTCGGCTCTTCTGCGCCGTGGAGCAGCATTTGCGCTCTCCTTCTCCATGGCGTTACCCACCTGCAAACGCCAGTCAGAGGCGCTATCAAGCGGCACCAGCTCTTTGTCAGACGGCGACTGCACAGCGAAGGCGAATAGCTGTGCGCGCCATGGCTACGTCGTCACCCCTCTCAAATGCGCAGAGCAGCAGCGGCGAGTCGCGCGCGCTAGCGTCAGTCTGTCTGCCCGGCTACGACGCCACTCCTCCCGCTCTCCGCCACCAGCTGCGGCGAGCCGCGCGTGGCAGTGGCGGAGAGTGCGTGAGATGCCAGCTCTGCACTGATCCTCGCGCATGCGCAGCATGGCTCATGAGGAACCACGCGAAATCGGCTGCGGCTAGACAAGTGTAGCTAACGCTACAAAAGCCTCCATCCATTCCCGGGCTGTGGTATCACTGCTCTTGCCCAATATCCTAATGTTTCGGAAAATCGGTGTGCACATGCAAGCATGACAATACACTAGTAAATGTGCATTCCCGTTATTCCTAACTGACAGTTCATGTTCCCTTGCACGATCATTGATGCAGCGTCCAGTTTGGCATATGTTCAAATTTTGCGCATACCAGTTCTCCTTGAAGATAGAAAATGACCATCATACTTCTGCAATGGCATGAGGAAACAACTCAGAGAATTACAAACAAAATGTGTGAATATATTTTTTATAAAGCTGCTCCCAAAGGTATTATTCTGACGATTAACCAGTATAATGTTTGGAAATTTGTTGGAACAACCTCGATGGCAGTGGTGTTGCCAATGAACGCTGTAGATATGTGAAGACCATAGGGTGGCACATAGAATGGCAATGAAAGTGCTGCTATACCTATTACAGCTTTAAAAATAATTGTTGCCTCCATATATACCCATCCCCTTTTAGCTCCCACTAAAACTTATTACTTCGTGCTGTCACAGCTACCAACTATATGCAAGTAATCACTTCACTACAGCCATATGTTAGGATGTAAAGCTGGACATCATCGTTAAGCATGTTCTAAGGTGAAAGGCACGAAGACAATGCCACACATAAGAGAGACACATTCACAGCAGACTGTCTACGTAGAAGGCACATGCTATGCACATGGTCCTATTCCTGTGGCAAAGAAAAAAAAACATGCAGGAAGTTGCTAACTTGTCTGAATAGGAACAGCCTCAAGAATAAGAAAAGTTACCCATGATACCACCGCACGCCGCACAATTAGATGCTAAGAGAGCTGATGTATCAGCAGTAGGGGTGTGCAAATACTCGAAATTTCGAATATTTTTCAAATAGTGTTTGCTATTCGATTCGATTCGCACTGAAATTTTACTATTCGAACTTCTCAAAAACAAGTACAGTGAACGTCCGATTGAAAGTGACCCCTACAAATTTTCAATATGCTTCACCTCATTACACCCCCGTAATGCGGCAAAGCTGCCTTTCAAGCTCCGTTACGGTCTAACAGCCAAGACGCAGTCAAGATCAGATTCGAAGTGACCCCTACAGATTTTTCAACATGCTTCACCTCATTACACTCTCGTATTGCGGCAAAGCTGCCTTTCAAGCTCCGTTACGGTCGAACTTAGTCAAGACGCAGTCAACGTCCGATTCGAAGTGGTCCCTAGATTTTTAATATGCTTCACCTCATCACACTCCCGTATTGCGGCAAAGCTTCCTTTCAAGCTCCGCTATGGTCGCAAATGGATTAACTCAAGAAAACGCCGGTTCCAGAATGGAGATGAAAGATGTGGCAGAGGTGGGGGCTCAATTAGTGCTGTTTTGGACCTGAAATTTGGGCAGGAAGTTCGAAAAATCGGACGCCGAAGCTTCGTAGCATCCGAAATTTCACATATGTTCTTGTATATCGACGTCTACGAGGCAGCTTTGGAACTCCGGGCTTGAAGGGAGCACACCCTTGTCCGCCACATCAGTTGGACTTCCACAGAAGTTGTAAGAGGAGGAGAGGCTGAGGAAATGACATCTTTGCCTATCACGTATAAAGTGTTGTCTGCAACACTTTGGTTGCACCAAATCATGTACATAAATACAATTTGGCCTCTACATTGCCTCATTCTTGATAAGACAACTATGAAACACCACCTTGTGCCTGAGCTTCATCAACCTAGCAAAAAGAAACACTTTCATGTTGCTATCTCATAAGAACATACTTAGAGATTCTCTGCAACTTTTTTCTGTAATTTCACTTCGAAGTATTCGAAAAAGGTTTGAGAAATATTCGAAAATTATTTGAAGATTATTTGATTCGATTCGCACTGAACCTTTATTATTCGAATTCGCTTCGCACCCAAAATTTTGCTATTCGCACAGCTCTAATCAGCAGTCTAGTCTGCCCAGTTTAAAGTTTATAGGCTCTGTAGAATGCCAAACTCTGGTCTCCACAAAGCACTGTGGCTTGAAAGCAACCATGTGTCAGGTGGAAAGGTGTGTGATGTACCTTTGCTGTGTGGAAAAAAATACCTAGGCCAAACAGAGCAGAGCTTATACCGAAATGATAGACTGAGACAACCTCACAACAAGGTTGAGAATAGCAGATTGCAGAGGTGTTGGCCAAATTTCGGTGCATGCTTTTTTGTTGCTGCAGAAGTCAGGATATGAGTGGGCAAGATTACTAAATGAGGCAAAAAGGATCATTGAAGCAGGTGAGTGCTGAATGGATGCGGCATCTGAAAGAATGTGGCATTATAACCTCAAAAGCTGCTCTACTTGAATGAGACTGCGTGCTGATGAACTGTGACATTGCCCCATGTAGAAATAGTAGCAGTTCGTTGGAATAAGATTTTGCAGGAAGTGACGTCTTGTGTGTATGTCTCTGTTATCATCCTCACGTCTTCCACCTCAGCATTGCATATGCCCACACTAGCACTTACCCCTCGAGATCCTTGCCCATATGTACAGCTCTCCCATAAGAAGCAATAACTTCAAAAGTAAACATTTGGCAGATGTCTTTCCTCATAGCTATAGTTGAGTACTAACGATCAGCACACCCTGCATGTACTACTTCTTTTCGCAAGCTACTAGGTGGCTGAGATCATGGAAGAAAATAATTTTTGGAGTTTCCCATTGACGGCTATCTTCCTATTTGTTCATACGGCAGCTTGCTAATTGAAGTTCCCCATTGATGGCAATGAGGAAACTCAAAATTAAAACAATAAATGTAATGACAAAACTTGCCATATAAGAACAACTATTTATGTGCTTTCGATTGAGGTATAAAGTTGATCTTTAAAGGGACACTAAAGAGAAACAATGAATCGGTTTAGATCGATAAATAGTTCTCTGAATGAGAACTCTAATGTCGTTAATTTTGCCATCATACGTTTATTAATACAGGAGAAAATCAAGTTCAAATTTTCATTTTTAAATTTCGCGCCAAAATCTCCCCGCGTGACGTCACGGATTTCTAAGTGTATTCATCGTATTTTGGCGCCATTGGCTCTACAAAATTACCCCAGACTTGGTATATTAAGTCTATGGCCTTCTCAGAGGACAATGTACTTAATTTTTAGCGATCAGGAACTACGTAGCTCCTAGTAGGTGCTGTCAAAACATGTGACATCACGGCGAATGGTGCGGAAACTTCAAGGTGGCGTCACCACCCACATTTTGTTTTCGCGCGTTTTCTTGCTTACTAAGCGTCTTCTCACAGCAAGAGTGGTGTTATTGGTATCGTGAAAGAGTACTTTACTAATATGAGAAAAATCATTTTGCTCTTTAGTGTCCCTTTAATAGGAGCACCACGTGCTGTAAATTGCATCTCAATGTGGACCAAAATGAAGGTTTTCTCAAAGTCATGATATTTTCTCGTAAGATTTACAAACTTCAGTGGTCTCAAAATATTTTTAATGCGAAATATACCTTGCATAGAGCAAGTGTTGATTACTCAGATATTTATACATAGCACAACATTACCAGAGAAAAAATGCAAACAGAAGATTTTGGCAAGGTTTCTCGAGGCGTATATGGCAGAAAAATTGCAGTAATATTATTGAGCTTCGAACACCTTACACAAATGCCTTTGCCTAGTATCTAAACCAAATTTGGTATTGAAACGAGCAATGATACTCTCAGAATAAATTTTATGATCAGCATCACTCAGATGACATTATGCGAAATTCGGAAGGCTCCCACGTGGGCAAAAATGTTTTTCTCACTGAAATATTCTAGCAATTCACTGTTTTCATTGCAATAAATCTGCACGATTTTTTTCGAGTACAGTTGAGATGACCGCCAAAATTGCTGGGACGTTTGGTATGGAATGACCCATATGGAGGTTTCTTTCTTCAAGCTCAGTACGTAAAAAATGTTTTAATAAAATACAGGATGTAACATATCTCATGGCAACCTAAAACCTGAGATGTTAAAGGAGTCCTGTAACATTTTTCCAAGTAATCAACGAATGGCTCCATTGAAAGAGTTTATTGCCTCACGAATTGATTGGCACAAAAATTTTTAGAATTCGTCAAGTACAAGCACAGTTACAGGGATTTGTCGCACGCTGTAAGCGCTTTTAAGCGGGGGGGGGGGGGGGGTAAACGACAAGTAGGCAAGGAGCTACGTCTGTCTGTTCATCAGCACGTGTCATGACCTTGAGCACTTTCTTATCTTCTTTTTCTTCGTCAAACATGCGGCTTACTTTCAGTGTAATTGCGAGCGAGTTTGCGGTCACGGCATGCCGTGGCAGCCGCGGTAACTATATGCAGCTTACGATGCTCAAATCAGCCAATGGCCATGGACTTTGTGTCTATGGCACAGTCATTTGGGTTTATGGCATCATTTGTCGAGAGAAGGGCAAGTGATTGCTAGCTGACTTTGAGAATTATTTGCATATTCTAGGCCGCATGCTGCGCCATAGTGTTTGGCTCACGTGTTCACAGGAGCCTTGACTACTGATTGGCAGCGTTTTCTGACCATGCTGAAAAAGTGTTGCAGGGTTCCTTTAAAAAGAAGACAGCTGAAGGCCACACAGTGCTAAGAACAATTTTGCCAATAAGAAAGATGTTGCTCCTTACTGAAGGACCCTTTGCAAGGTTACAGCATTGGAAACAAGTGTGGCGCATAGTGACAATGCTCAGTGACAATGTATGCCAAGTGTGTACCATATCTGCGCACTAACTTTTATGCCTAGAAAGCAAAAGCACAAAGGTAAGAACCAGACATGTACACACTGCAAAAAAAAAAAAGCAACTGACTACAATTACAGTTACTTTCTTCAAACAAGTTATTGATTACAAGTGCCAATTACTGCTCCTAGAAAGTAATTGAAGAATCACAAAATACAGTCAATAGAATGAGCCGGCCTTATTCTTTTACTATGTGTCTTTTGCAGCCATTCACTTCTTGTTTATCTTATAAGTTGGTGCACAGGCGGGTAACTCAAGTCTGAGAACTTGGATTCAGTTAACCTTCTTTGTGAACCAGTTTACCATCTTCCTCTGAGTTGAGGATTGGGGAGAGTTGACTATTCATACATCAAAAACCCTGCTAAGGAAAGCAGTTGCTGTCCTGATGAAGACAAGTCAACTTGTCAAAACATTAGCTCCCGCAACATCCGTTCGCTTCAGACCTCCATCTTTCCCTGAACTTCTGTCTCGTTTGAATGCACTATAGTTATTCGGTAAGATTGAACTGTTAGGTAATATGAACAAATTAGTACATATAAAAGTACCTGAGAAGCAAATGACTTTTAGCACAAGTGAATAGACAATTACTGCAAATTGGTTCTGCAGAATCTCACAAGGTGGTGGAAGGGTTAAGAAAGGGAAATTGACAACCACTCGTTTGTAGCACGAAGCCACATCAGAAAGAAAGCTTCATAGTTGCCGAAAATTTGTCCCGGTCCGGGAGCCGAACCCGGGACCGACGGCTTTCAGGGGCAGTCGCTCTACCAATTGAGCCAACCAGGAAGGGCGAGGGTGAATTAATCGACAACTCAAAGCGCATGGACACAGAAAGGTGTTGGTCCCAGGTTCGGTCCCCAGACCAGGACAAATTTTTCGGCAACTATGAAGTTTTCTTTCTGAGAAGTCCACATGGATTTTCTTGTGGCTTCGTGTTACAAACGAGTGGTTGTCAATCTGCCTTTCTGAATTGACCTTTTCTGTAGCAACTGGAGAAGTTGACTGCGTTTTTTTTCTTTCAGAAGTGGCAGTTACTCCTGAACATAATTAATTGCAATGGGTAGGATTTCGAAATTTGTAGCACAACTGAAATTTGGTCATTAAACTAATTGTTGCACCTTAATTAAACCTTAATTAAGGAGAAGTTTGGCCTTAGTAGCTCTTTTTTCAAATATTTATTATTGCGATAGCAATTATATGGACAGTCTCGGCTGGATTTTGCCGTCGCCGTCGTCATGCACCGTATATGTATAAGTATGTATATATATATAAAAGCCCCAAAGAAAAATAATTCAGAAAAATGCTTCCGAAGCGCGGAATCGAACCAGGGACCTCTTCCTCCGCAGCGAGTGGCGCTAGCCACTACGCCACGAAATGCAGATCCTCCACGTAGGTAACGGCGAGCGTTATATACACACCCTTTACCGCTGGACGGACTCAGAGACGGTTGCGCTTATAAGCGTTTCATCATTACCAGCGAGATGGCGCTAGGAGCGCGACAGGCACATTTAAAAGTCGTCGGCGAGCTCGCTCGCTTCTTCTTATACTTGCGCAGGGAGAACCTTGCCCTTCCGCGCGGTTTTCTTGTGCTGAGGGGAAGAGGGATGTTTCACGCTTTCACCGTGATGTCCGTGCTCATGTTACGGAGCGTACGACAGCCACTCGAGCTCAAGGGACGCCGCTAAACGAACAAACAGAAGATGAGCGCGAACTATCAAGTGTCACAGCTCGACACTTGAAGCACACTAGTTTCCTTCGCTGCTTCGGCCGCCTTTGCAACAGAAGCGCTGTTCAAACTGAGAGTATCCACTGGCGAGCCTCACTTCATAAAGCATTAGTTTCTTGCTATCGCATTCATTGCTTCGGCCTTGCGGCGAAACTGTGACTTTTTCTTTGAAGTTTTTAGGTGCTAAGAACTTATGTGGTGTAGCTATAAGTAACATTATGTATCTGCCTATTTGAACTGAATATATATAAAGTCCATTTTTGTTTCGTACTCTTTTGATTTTATGCAAACCTCGTATCCAAGCAGTGAAAATCAGTTCCTCAGGTACAGCACACCAGTTACATGGGCTTCTGCATGATTCAAAGAATTCAATAAGATCACCGTTATAGTCCTGAATCCAACCACCTAGAAGTAGAGTTGCGAACACTGCAATATTTCTTCAGTGTCTCACCTCATACATAAAATGAGCACATCATTGCATTTATCTACTAGCTTTTAGCACTGTGCATTTAAGAAAAAAAATTAAGATTAAAAGTGCATATTAAATGTCATGAAATGAGATGGAAAATCCAGAGAATGTTGCCTATGTGTTTGTGGACAAAAGGCAAAAGGGACGGTTACTTTGTCCACCTACATGGTGGTGCTACTTTGGTCGACTAACGCCTACTTTTCAGACAGGTTAGATACAGTAGCTGCCTTCATGCAATTTTTTTGTTTTAAATTATACGGATGCATCTCGAAAGGCTTGAAAAAGTAGGCATTTTTCATCAAAAAAAAAAAATAAAGCCACTGTTATCGTTTGCTGGAAGCAAAGCTTGATTGAATGTGCAGCTCTTCAGCATGATCTCAAAGAATGTGCAAAGAAAATTTTCAGGGATTTCCATCATATCCACTAATCTAGTCACAGGCATCGTCCGATTATTAGGTATTTACAGACCTTAAAAAAGGAAACTAGATAATACCCACCTCTGCAGCTTTGCAAACTTTGCTTCAGTATATATATATATATATAATTGCTAACTCAATTATTACTAATTGATTGCCAAAGTGAAACCTCACTGCAGTGAACCGCAGTTTGAAGATTGGAAACCTACTTATCTTTCAAATGTTTTGCACACGAAGAAAGGAAAGGAGAGTTAATTTTAAGGGCTCGTTTTTCTTTGTTGTACACAATATTAATGAGCACTAACAGACAATAATGCCAAGGAAAGTATAGGGGATGTTATTAGTAGTACAATGTAAGGTAAATGTGAAGAAAGAAAAGTGGACGAAAAGATAACTCGCCGCGAGTAGGGACCAAACCTGCGACCTTCAAATAACGCGTCCGATGCTCTACCAACTGAGCTACCGTGGAGGCCATTCCCCCGTCCACTTTATAGGGTATATATGTACATTTAAACGTGGGAGCATCAGTCAGTGCCGCCAGTAGCCATGACGGCGAGTGTTAGTGCTCATTAATATCGCACACGAAGAGGCATATAGAAGGTCCTCCTGCAGGACCTTTGTTGTTTCGGATCAGTCACATTCACGTGCAAATTCAGTCACTGAAAGTTACCATTAGACATGCAAGCTCTGTCTCATAGTGCTCAAGGCCCCGCCACACTTTAGTGGTTATGGTGCTTCACTGCTGACCCAAAGAACGTGGGATCGAATCCCGGCCGCGGCAGCTGCATTTTCGATGGAGGCGAAAACGTTTGAGGCCTATGTACTTAGATTCAGGTGCACATTAGAACCCCAGGTGGTCGAAATTTCCGGAGCCCTCCACTATGGCGTCCCTCATAATCATATCGTGGTTTTGGGACGTTAAACCCCAGATGTTATTATTATTATCATAGTGTTCAAGGCGTGTGCTCACCAAACACAAAGTTAACAGTCAGGACAGTAAAACTACTTAAATTGCCACGACGACATCTCCTTTGCCATGTCAACAAGGATGGCATATAGCATATATGGATGCTAAAAACAAGCACCGTTTCATGGTAGCTTGGTCAGATACACGTGAAAATAATCAGATAAATAATACCTAGCCCTTTTCTTTAACAGTGGATCCACCACTGTTAAACCACATCCACAATAAATGCTTGCAGTGCTCAGCAAGCCTCCTCTTTCACCTTACTTTATTTACCTGCCTAGCCTGCAAAATGGAAGCCCACCCAAGCATATGTTTATCAGCTTTCATGGGAGCACAGCACATTCACTAATCACTTTTTACAAGTACCAGTACATATAACAAGCAAAGGTAAACCTTGTGGCTACATGCAGAAACTTCAATCACAACTGAGCCTGATTAAGTTATTGATCGTGGTTGGATCACTTGTGCAAGAGAGCAAACCGTGGTCCTGCAAATGAGATCCTGATTGGTGCTGGATAGCGATTGAAAGCGCCCAGGTGAAAAGGTAGGGGGTGTGCGAATATTCAAAGTTTTGAATTTGAAGTAAATATTTTTTTAGTCGAAGCACACTCTATGCAAAAAATGAAGATTCTCGTTTTCCTGAATATTCAGCCACGGCCAAATATACCTTTAAAGCCAATATTTGGACAAATTTGAATATTCGAGGTAACTATTTACGAATGTTATGCAGGGGCGGCGCCAGTGGGGGGCACGGGGGAGGCTGGAGCCCCCCCAAAATTCTCGCCTGCCCCCCCTTTGCCCCCCCAAGATCGCCGAAAAGCTCACCCAAGGTAGGCGGTATGAAACAAAATGTCAAATTTCTGTCATAATTTGAAGGCAGGTGCATGACAGCAGCGCCAGCAGCGCTGCTTATCCAAAGGACCATCTTGTTTAGGCATGACAGTTTATTGTAGGAAATTTCTTCTCACAAGTGATTGCCCACTCGCCTGTGATAAACAGGCGCTTGAAATACAGTGCGAACAGGCGCAAAAAAATGCTCCGACTGATATAGATTTAGAAAGGGTCTACACTTTGCAGTCCGGTCTGCTTGTGTGAACCAGCAAGTTCGTGCCTCGGATGCGAGAGCCTCTTTTTGAGGCGCCTTCCCCTCATATACCGCTTCTGCAGAGAATAAGCTTCGCCCTGCTAGGCTCGCATAACCGCGAGCGCTGGGCAACCCAAGACAGCACGCATATACCACGGATACCCATGTCGTCCATAAGCGAACCAGAACACAGGCGAAGCAAACAGCGTGGGCTTGAAACCTTAGATGTTCATATACGGAGCCGATTCCAATGCCTTTCCATGCGAACTCCGCTCGGCAACTGGGCAGAGTTGAACCTTGGCCATGCGGAGATCCCAGACGCATCCCTGAAAAGCGGTATAACCGAAGCCAGAACACGGCAAGCGGGATGCGCGTGTCGTCTTTCGGTGGCGCCAATGCGGCACGCCCAATAAGCAAAGCGGACAAACTGCCGCGATGTTAGATTCGTTTGCTCGCTTTTTCTTACACCGTGGGAGTCTTTTTCTTACACCGTACTCGATCGCTAGCAAGCAGTGCTTGTGACGCAGGAGGAAACGCGAGCCCGTCTTGCCGCCACGCCAACGTGCGGTCTACCCTACAGGACATTGGGTTCAGTGCCTCAGTATGTCGCAGAAAAGGTCCATTGCCGACTTTTTTTCGACTTCGAGCAAGCGGGCCAAGCAAAAAGGCGTCCCCCCCCCCGAGCTTTCTGCTTCAACAACCAAAGAATCGCGGACGCTCCAAGAACAAGAAAATTCTGCTCAGTGCTCCGTTTCGATTCCACTTGAAGGGACTGTGTGTAGCACCGCTTCTGACGACGCTTGCCCGTCCTCGCCGATGCATATGGACAGCGATCGTGACGAGCTTTCCGCATCGTGGGCAGCAAGGGATGAACCTGATTCTGCGACCGAATTCACCGCCTCTGTAGATGCCGACCACGTAGGCCAGTTGGACATTTCAAAATTCAAGGCAGAGCAACCCACACAGCCAATACTGAACCCATTTCCATCTAAGAAGTACGGCAAATTGAGCAGGAGCTTCAACTCAAACTGGTATCGCCTATTTCCTTGGTTGGAGTACAGCGCGCGGGCTGACGCAGCTTTCTGTTACCCTTGCAGAATGTTTTCAACTGGCGCCAATGAGAAATCTGCATTTGTCAATGGTGGATACAGTAATTGGAAAAAAGCCCTAGAAAAAGACGCTGGTTTCAGAAAGCACGAAAACTCACTCGCGCATAAGACTTGCCAGGCATCGTGGGTTCCCTACACGCAGATGAAGTCGGGAGGGCAAAGCAAGTCAGTTGCATCACATCTCAGCGACGCGTACTCCAGGGAGGTGCAGGAAAAACGCCTCTATATAGCAAGAGCTGCAGATATATTGCGGTTTACTGCCGTTCAAGGAACCGCTCAGAGGGGCCACGATGAAGGTGCCACAAGTGAAAACAAGGGAAACTTCGTTGAGCTCTTGAACTTGTTTGCTAAATATGACGAAATTGTAGCAAAGAAATTGAAGGGTGGAGCAGCGAACGCGAAGTATGTTCATCATTCGATACAAGACCAGATTCTCGAAATTCTCAGCCACATCACATTTACAAGTATAAAGGAAGAGATAAAAAGCTCCCAGTGCTTTGCACTTATCGTCGATGAAACCAAGGACCTAAGCAAGACGGAACAGGTATCAGTTATAGTAAGGTACTACGTCAGTGGAACTGTCTTTGAGCGGTTCCTTGGATTCCGCAACGCTGAGCAATTGGATGCAAGGTCGCTCCTGAGCTACGTAAAGGAAACGTTGAATCGCTGCGGCATTGATGCTCAGCTTTGCATTGCTCAAACATATGATGGTGCGAGTGTCATGAGCGGTACCTCAAGGGGCGTCCAGGCGCTGTTTAGGCAGGAAGTGCCGCAGGCAGTGTACGTACATTGCATGAACCACCGCCTCAATCTTGTCATCGTGGATGTCTGCAAGGTGATAAAACCGGTGAGGGATTTTTTCTCTCTTTTGGAATGCCTCTATGTCTTCCTAAGTGGATCTGCCGTTCACTCCATGTACGTAGATGTGCAAAAAAGGTTGTCTTTGTCAGTGACAGAGCTGCAGCGTCTCAGCGATACACGATGGGCCTGCCAGATAGCGGCTTGCAGAGCTGCAATGAAAAGCTTTCCTGCACTCCTTGTATGTCTCGCCGAAGTCATCGCTACAAACAGCAGGTGGGCAACGGAAGCTAGGGGTCTGCTTGAGCAAATGAACTTCTCGTTTCTCTTCCATTTAAGACTATTTACCAAGGTACTTAGCCGCCTTAAGGTTCTTTCGGACCTATTGTAAAGTAGAGACTGCAATCTTAGTCAGGCATGCATCATGGCACGCACAGTCATTGACGAGTTCTCCTAAATGAGAAATTCGCAGAGCGCATTTGACACTGTGTGGGCGCAAACCTGCAGTATTTCTGAGGAGAACAGGGTGCCCCAAAGGGAAAAGCAGAGAACGAAGCGTCTTCCGCTCCATTTGGAGCAGTTTGTATTGAGTGAAGGACGGCCCGTTGAAGAAGAGTCTCCAGATTCAAAGGAAACATTCAGAGTCAACGTTTTTCTACCCGTTTTGGACCACCTCATTGCGGAACTGACTAGGCGGTTCACGGAGAATAATGATGTACTCTGCGGAGTCAGCGCCCTCCACCCCCAGAGTGAGAATTTTATGGACATCTCCTTACTCAAGCCTTTCGCTGAGCACTGTGCATGCGACATCGACAGCGTTGAAGTTGAGTGCAAGTTGGTAATAAAACTTCTTCAGCGCATCGAAGCCGAAAGGAAGTGCAAGATAGAAACATTGATGCAATTGGCGACTGTCTTGGGAGAGTATAAGCTAGCCTTCCACGAACTGCACAAGCTAGGTGTTATCGCTGTGACGATACCGGCATCGTCATCATCTTGCGAGCGCACATTTTCATGCCTTCAAAGACTGAAGACTTATCTTCGCAGCAGGATGACCAACAACCGTCTGAGCGACCTAGCTGTGCTTGCGGTCGAGCGATCTCTTTCCAATAAGATAGATCTTCAGCGTGTTGTTGACATGTTCGATGCTGTGCACAGTAATCGACATATACGTCTACACTAATATGCTGGCATAATGAAACCCTATTGTACCTTTGCGGTGCATTCATGGGAAAATTGTTCGGGCACGAGCACATAGGAGTGAAACCTATACCGGTATCAGAACACCCGCTTCACTATAGAATAATCCCCGCCGTGGTTTGTGGTGTGCTGTCACAGCGCAGGCATTGGCACCTGTGGTAGCGACGAAATTTTCGAGGACTTTCTTAGTATTTGTCCCCGCTTTGAAACAAACTGCAAAGGGTGCTGTCCGAGGCCGCTTCGATGGCCTAGCTTGTCTAATGAACAGTGTATAGTCGGAGAGCTGACATTCGCGTTTGCGAAAGCTGGTGTACTGTATAGCCAGATGTGAAATGACTGACATGCCTATGGTGATCTAGTTTTGTAAATATATCCTCTCTTTATTTTTGTTATTCTTTTGCTACATAGCTTTTTTTTATTCTTTTCCCATTTCCAACGCTTTGCACGACCAAGCGGCGCAAGAAGGGTGTTTTAACGTTTTTTTGTTATCTAGCGCGTATTTAGGAAACTTGGAATTGATATGAACCTTACTTAGTGGTGTTAGTTATCTCTGATGCTGTGAGATTACTCTTTAGAAACTATATTGTGATGTAAGGTTAACTGGTGTTATTTTATTGCTGCTGGTTACCTGCTTTATTTTCTTTATTTGGTACTGCTTTTTGTGTATGCGCTGTTCGATGCAATATATAAATTTTCATTATATTAGCAGAATCACTGCTGTGCAAACATGCTAAATATTAATTTTTATCTTACTGCGTTGCTCGAATATCTTATTTACACTGACGTGTTTAGAACGTGGGCCTTCAGCCCAGTCAAACTGTTGTTAACATTTCAGCCAGCGAGCAATTGTATCCTATTGTGTTCTCGAAGATTGTAGTGAATGTACATAAATAAATGTTAGCTTTTGCTTTTCACATCCTTTGATTGGTAGCTGACGCAAAGCACAGTGAAGGGGAACAGCGCAGGTACCGACGGCTAACAGGCACAAGACAAACGCAGCACTGACTTTCAACAAAATGGATATTTCGCTTGTGCACAGCTGTTTATACTGAACAATTCACAAAAGAAGTTACCGTGGCTGCGCACATCTTCTCAAGTCGCTATCGCCCTGGCATATTATCAAGGAAGCTCAGCTCTTTTCACACAAGGCTACAGTGACAGGAATCTAATGCAATTCTAACCCGTACATAATTTGTTGCACTTACCTAAGCAGAACACCATGTATGTTTATTGGAGCCTTGAGCGACTGAAGGAAGCGTATGTGCCATCTAACAAGATTTATATCTCAGCCATTCCAACCTAATAAGTGAGGCGTTTATAAAACAAGAGAGGAAAGAGGAAGGGAGTAAAACATAGTGAAAACACAGCGCATAAGTTCCCCCCCCCTGCCCCCCCCCCCCCCCCTCCGAAGGAATTCGCTTTTCGTGGCTGCCCCCCCCGGTAAAAAAATCCTGGCGCCAACATTTAGCCATTAGCTTAGTTGTAATTCGCAGTTACTCCACACTACGATTCAGTGCATGTTTATGCTTCATTCCCAGCAGTTGGCTGTGTTTTACTGTAACCGCCGAGAGATATACCTCATAGAGTTTCCTAAAATTAACTAGAGGGGACTCTGGCGCTGCGATCGTTCAGCCACCATGGGAATGATGGGTAGTACGTGGATTTGCCTAGTCTTCGTACTTGCGGGCTTCAAACGCACTCGTGGCTTTCTTTATTGCTATGTTTTGGTTTTCTTTTGGATAAAAGAATGGATTGTTGTGAACTTCGTGATCAGATTTTAATTGGTGAGCATAAAAAGGTTAAAGTGGTAAAGTGGAACTGCTGACTTTTGCTGAACTTCATTTTGCGATAAAGCGGAAGCAGGCAACGCCGAGCCAAATGGAGCCGAAAGAACGAAGTTTAGACAAATCCGTGTACTACCCATCATTCCCATGCTGGCTGGAGCAGTATGCGTTGCAGCTCCCATAGACAATAGTGCCAGAGTTCCCTCTAGTAAGCATTGTATGAAACTCTATGATACACCCGACACATGCATTACCTTCATGCTCCGTTTCAGCCTATCCGGCAAGCCCAGGCAACAGGGCTGGTTTCTCTTTCACCAAGCTGGTTGGGCTGGTTTCTTTTTCACCACAGGTCTCATACCGCATATGTTGTACTTTTGCATTCTATAACAGATACAATAGAATAACAGTCAAGATAGCTATCCAAACAATGTTTAGAAGCTCGAAAAAATAAACTGCAATGTGCACTGATCACATTGCATAAGGGAGACTGTCTTTCCCTTCTAGACTTATTGTTACAGCACTTAAGGGTGTTCACCTTGAGGACATGTCAGTTCATTTTTTGACGTGATAATTTCTAACAAGTACATTATCAAAAAACACTAGGCCTGCACAGAAAGCACAGCACAGTCTCAGCGAAAGGTGTCCGTAACTGCTATCACGCAAAATAAAAAAAAAACGAAATAAGAAAAATATCTGGGATGGAACGGTGTTCGAACCTGTGCCCTCTGCGTGGGAGCCCAGTATCCTACCTCAGAGCCATGCCAGTGCTTGAAACTGCTTTGCAAAACGACCCTATACAGGCTTCATATCGAGAAAGAACCACAACATATGTAATGTACCGTGGTAGAAGAGTAAAATAACAACCAGGTGTCACACAATGCGAATTGCACAACGAGTGGGTTGTTGAATGCTTCCAACCCATTACAAAGGGTTCTGCCGTAATTCTTCATCAGCCACAACATCAACAAAGTGCACATAATGCCTTACAGGTGTTTAGCAGGTACCAAGGTTCTCTGCAGAATGAAAAAAAAAAATTGCATAGTTGCCGTTTCCCTACTTCACAAAAATTATGATATATAGCGTAATGGGTTCCTCGCAAGTGCACTTCTAATAGTCACCAAAAAAGCCCATAAGGCTCCCATGATCCATTTCCCCACGGTCTCAATAAAGTTAATTCCCTCTCTCTCTCTCATGTTAACGCATGTTATACAGCGTGGTGGGAGAGTGAAATGGGTCGTTTAATGCTTCCAACCCATTACAAAGGGCTCAGCCATTATTCATCGTCATCAGTAGAGGCCAGATTTTTAGGCACTAAAAAAGCTGCTTTTAGGCGCCAAAAATAGGCAGGCAAAACGATGTTTTAGGCTTCCAAAATCGTAAATATAGGCACAATAAATTTTCACATAAATGCAGATAATTTCAAACGAATACGTGTGTGACCTCTATCTACGACAGGAAAACAAAAATATTATTGCTCAAGATGGCACAAAGGTGCCAACATTTGAACATAGCCTGCTTTGTACCGCATGGTTCGCACTCCCATGTTCTGCAGAGCGAGTCATGTGTCCACTGTCAAATCAACACACTCCTGAGCGTCTTTCCGGCATGACTGAGAAGTGCAGAGCAGGAGCAGACAGCCAGATTGCTAAAAGACCAGAAGGGAGGGATTCCTCTTGTTGGCCGGGTCGAATTGCGTAGAGCCAATTTCTCCCCTGGCAGTGAACCACTGGCGTAGACAGGCGGAGGGGTTCAAGCTCTCCCCCTCCCCTAAACTATTCAGTTTTACGTGTGTGTAATACACGCACACATACAAACGCATGCACGAACATATATAAAGTATCGTTGTCCCCCGTTCCCCCCCCCCCCCCCCCATCTGAAAAAGATTTCTGTCTACGCTACTGCAGTGAACACCTTAAAAAGTACATCACAAACAAAACGAAAGCTGCATGGACATCACATTTTTCTTTCTTTTTTTGCTCTTCACTCTCCTTTCCACTGATGGCTCTCCGCGGTTTAGCATTCGCCAACCGTTCGGGTCATGTCACCACGGCGGCGAATGCTCGCCGGCTTGTCCCGCTTCACTGCTGCTAGCGGTTGTTCGTTGGTTGAACTAGAGGACTAGGTTGAACCCCATAGTTCCCAACAGTCATTCTTACGCGGTAACATGAATAACGGTCTCAAACAGCACCCAGGAGCGAGACTTTAGGCTAAATAGCGTTCATATAAGCGCCAATTTTGAAAATAGGCATTTATAGGCATTTGTAAGCATTTAGGCACGAACGCCAAAAATGGGCATTTATAGGCACTATAAGAACACTATAAAAGCCCTTCTTAACCTCCAATTCATGCTCATGTATCAAAATGGCGCAATAGGAGCGCAAGGAACAAAATAGGCATTTGCCTAAAATCCGGCCTCTGGTCATCAGCAGTCGCATCAACAAAGTGCACATAATGCCTTACAGATGGCACCTCGCTTCTCCGCAGAATGAAGAATAATTTCATAGTGGGTGCTTCCCAACTTTACAAAAATTATTTATGGCGTAGTGGGCACCTTGCTAGTGTACTTGTATCAGTAGCCCCAAGAGTTTATAACTGGCTCTAGAAAGGCAGCTCTTCCAGCTTACGTTGAGACTGTGCTGCACTTTCCACGCAGGCCTGGCATTTTTTAACAATGCACATACAGCAGAGGGACGGAAATGGTTAGGTGGAGCAAATAAATTAGAGCTTTGCAGATATAAAATGGAATTGGCTCTTACAGGACAGGCTGTGTTGGAGATCATTGGAGAAACTTTCACTCTACAGTGGACATAAAGATGTGCTACAGACATATTCGGTATTCAATGACTACAGGGCCAGTATGGAACTGCGAGAGAGGCACTCTTTATTGGGAAGAAAATGGATTTTTGCTGGCATGTTACTCTGTATAAGGATGGGATTAAAAGATTTCAGATAAGGAAAAAAAAAAAGTATAAACTAATACGAAATACACAAGTGAACCCAATACAAATACTTACAAATAGGGTGTCAGGTAAGCTTAAAACTTTTCTATATGAAAGTAAATTGTTGATACTGCAATTATGCCAACTTGATAGGCAATTAAAGACTAAAACCAAACAGTTTTGTAGAGCCAGGCATTGGACCCAATATGCTGCGCAACATTAATGAATTGTGGCAAATTATGTCAATTTGTTGCCAAAACAATCGTCTCATCGCAGTACACGGGGCATTTAAGTAATATGCACTCCATCGTCTCTATGCTGACAAAGTTATTAAAATAGAGATGAGTTGTACGTCCCCTGCAATGACACTCTGATAACATTATGGGCAACACCCACCATAACTTTCTCTGTGCAAGAGGTGGATCAAATACAACTACTCCAAGCAGCCTTTAAAGTGTAAATGAGGAACAATGTTAAATAAAAACTTTATTGTTCCAGCAAAGAAAAAAAAATCAACTCTGACAAAAAAAAAATCTGCATGCTTAGGCTTCTGCTTGGGCCTCCTCTTCATCTTCAAATTCTCCCTCCTCATCAGCTGTCGCCTCCTGGTACTGCTGATACTCTGAAACCAGGTCATTCATGTTCGACTCTGCCTCCGTGAACTCCATCTCATCCATGCCTTCTCCAGTGTACCAGTGAAGGAAAGCCTTGCGCCTGAACATGGCTGAAAAAGAAAAAAAAAAAAAAAAACAGCAAAAATCAAGACTGAAGGTCAAAGTCAAAGCAAAGGCAAGGAGGTTAATCCTGACACCCTAAGGTCAGTACATATCACCGTTGCTTTATGGGCTGAGTTGAACTGGAGTGAAGGCGCGAGTTCTCATGTAGTACACATGTGGGTGCTTGTATGCATATAAAGCTATTTTATTGCCTGTAATTTTTTTTGCTTTGAAGTTAGAAATATTCAGCACCATGAAAATTGGCCCTACAGATGCAGAGACTGGTTGGCCAAGGGTTCATTAAAACTGAAAGAGAGACTTACCAGTGAATTGCTCAGAGATTCTCTTGAACAGCTCCTGGATGGCAGTGCTGTTGCCGATGAATGTTGCAGACATCTTGAGGCCGCGGGGTGGAATGTCGCACACTGCAGTCTTGACATTGTTGGGGATCCACTCAACAAAAAAGCTGGAATTCTTGTTCTGCACATTGAGCATCTGCTCATCAACTTCCCGCATGCTCATGCGGCCCCTAAATACTGCAGCAACTGTGAGGTAGCGGCCGTGGCGCGGATCACAGGCAGCCATCATGTTCTTTGCATCGAACATCTGCTGTGTCAATTCTGGCACAGTCAGCGCTCTGTACTGCTGGCTTCCTCGCGACGTCAGTGGTGCGAAGCCAGGCATGAAGAAGTGGAGACGTGGGAAGGGCACCATGTTCACAGCGAGTTTGCGCAAGTCAGCATTGAGCTGGCCCGGGAACCTGGGACCAAGAATGAACAATAACATTGCAGTACAGTAGAAGAAAATTAAGCTGCTTGGGTAGCCATAGAGTGCAGCAGTAGAAGGAGTAATATGTGGCAGAAAGCTATACAGTAATGACTAGGAATGGTAAGCATACCTCAGACAAGTTGTAACACCAGACATTGTTGCTGAAACTAGGTGGTTGAGATCTCCATAGGTTGGAGTGGTGAGTTTGAGGGTTCTGAAGCAAATGTCATAGAGAGCCTCATTATCAATGCAGTAGGTTTCATCAGTGTTCTCTACCAGCTGGTGCACAGAAAGGGTGGCATTGTAGGGTTCAACAACAGTGTCTGAAACCTGCAGAAAGCATGGGTAATACACCATAAGCACAACTTTCAGAAACTGAAAACAGGGATGCAAAGCATTGAAGAGCATTGAGAAATTTTCTAGGTGGGGTACACCAATATTCACAAACCTTTGGCGAGGGCACAACACTGAACGTGTTCATGATGCGATCAGGATACTCTTCCCGAATTTTGGAGATGAGAAGTGTACCCATGCCGGATCCAGTACCACCACCCAGAGAATGGGTAAGCTGAAATCCTTGCAGGCAGTCACAGCTTTCTGCTTCCTTGCGAACAACATCAAGAACAGAGTCCACCAATTCGGCACCTTCAGTGTAGTGACCCTTTGCCCAGTTGTTGCCGGCGCCACTCTGGCCTGAAAAATGTAGGCGAACAGGAAGGAGGCATGCATCAAACGTCAATAGCAGCTAATGTAATCGCTTTCGCAAACCACTAGTTAAAGCACGATGTTGACAGGCACACGCTAAGGCTAAACTGCCAAAAAATAGAACCAGGGTGGCCCTACACAAGCAATGAGCATACAGATCCATGCAAGGAATGCAGCACATGCATGCATAAGTAAGGTACTAATGGGGTTCACCATGAAGCAGCACCGAGACTACGAGAATGATGTGCGAGGCTCCCAATTATTTTGAAGTACAGGTCATTTAACATCCACCGATGCTACAATTTCAGGCATCAAATTTCCACTATCGTGTGTACGACAATGGCAGGTAGTAAATTGCTGTGAAAACATGTACTCACCGAACACAAAGTTGTCGGGCCGGAAGAGCTGTCCAAATGGCCCAGACCGTACAGAGTCCATGGTGCCAGGTTCCAAGTCCACCAGAATGGCACGAGGCACGTATTTACCTCCTCAAGCAAAAAGAAGATCGCCACTTAGTGGCAGCCCAGACACAAAAGGAGCAACATTTGGGGCAGTACAAAGAAAATGCTAACTTTCATAGTCCAACCATAGGTCGGCAAAAAAATCTGAGCTCACTCAGACTCTCTCAAGAAATATATTTTGCTCTTAGGGCTCACTTGGACTCTGACTCGCCAAAATTTTCCTCAACCGGGACCCTCTCAGACTTGTGGCTCAGCAAGATTAACTTTTTCGATCAGGGTGGGAACTTTTTAACGGGAATATCCGACAATCTGTGCCCTACGTGGCGACTTCTGATCTTGTATCTTCAAATAGGAGTTATCAGAGGTTGCAATCCAGTAAGGTTATTTTTTATGGAATACTCTACTCACACGAGCTGTCTTCCCGTGAAAGAGTTTGCGGGAGGGGGTAAAGGACCCCCCCCCCTCCCTCACCAACTCACGCCTGATCAATAAACAATGAGGTGGCATATGAATGCTAGTGTGTTAAAATATGTGCGAGTAAACGCGAGCCGGTATTAGACTGACAGTAATGCTGAAGGCGAGTAGACAGGACCAAGGGTCGAAAAATCAAATTTAAGTGGAGCTCACTCAGGCTTACTGAAGAAATACATTTTACACTTGGGGCAAATCACGTTTGAACTGCATGGAAAGGAAAAAAAAAAAAAGGTGATATGTTGTAAATAGAAAAGGCAAAACTAGAATGCTAGCCAAGCATCTAGAAAACCGAAAAGTGTGCTCAAAGAATGATCAATTGCAAAAGTAAGTGGGCATCTCTGCAAGGTTTGCTTTCCAATCAAACTAGTTCATGGGCCGCTTTTCATGCTCCAATTACATTGCCCTGACTACCGAAGGTGCACAAGCACCACAAGGGTTTTCAAAAGCTACCGTGGGAGTCGTGCCAACTCTTAGCCAAAAATTTTAACGCGACAAAAATGTATGCTAACCAATAAACTAGACCACAGACATGCAGAAAGAACTATTATTTCTACTGAGGTATAGTTCCTGCCTGTTCTATGTCGTATTGCCTCCTTCCGACACCCCCCACCCCGTTTGGTCACTACACCACGAGGCACGACACAGCTATTTTTGAAAAAAAGGCAACGTGCGGCGTACCTTCAGTGAAATTGGATGTGGGGAACTCGAGAGCGAGAAAACCAGTCCGACGAACTTTGTTTGCAAAGGAAACCTTGCAGGGAAGCTTACGTGCAGATTTGTTTAAAGCTGCCGATTGTCAATGTTATGGTTTCAGGTTCGGCCTTTCGCTGCTCTGGCATTGGTCAGCCGTGCTCAAAGCAACGCAAGGGCAGGCCCAAGATTGACACCTCTCGATTTACGAGTGAAACGAAAAAAAGCAAGTACCAGAGGCTTCATTGTAGTACACATTGATTCGTTCTAACTGAAGGTCCGAATCTCCATGGTAAGTTCCGGTGGGGTCGATGCCATGTTCATCCGAGATAACCTCCCAAAACTGCAAGCAAACGGCATATAGTGCATAAGCTCATTTAAAATTGTACACAAGCACACACTACGTGAAAAAGTACGCAATTCGAACCAGAAAATGCCTAATAGCGCGCCACCATATTTTGAACCACGGGAGCTGCACGGCGGCAACCGGCTTCCTTTGTTAACGGTCAACATAGGTGGCAGCCTGCGCCGATTTTAAAAGCGGTTCAGCTGAAATGAACGGAGTATGACTCGCATAACACGTAAACGAAATAACAGAAAAATAGCAAAAATCTGCGAGAATTCGTGAACTGTATGCGAACTAGCCCTTGGAACTGCGGCAGGTCGCAGTTTTCTAGTGAAGCCACACCCCGTCCAGACAGCCACGCTCCGACATTTAATTTCATAGTATAAAATCGCATATGGCGCCAAACTCGCATAACGTCTACAGGTATTCAGTTGTGCTAGTGCGCTACAGCTATACAAAGTTGTTAAGAATACGAGAAACCACCGCAAGCCATCAGCTGGGACTTAAATATGGCAAGCGCTGGCGTTCAAAACAGCAACCGGCAAGAAAGCTGCACATGCGTGACGGATTACAACGCGCAGAGGAATTTCCTTCCGAGTCTTTACGCACGTCGCTAAGGATGCAGCCCCAATGTATGTGAAAAATAAGATTCGACTTGCGCAGGTGAAAATTAACGGTCAGGACAGAGAACCAAGAATTCGCTGGAACGCATTAAGGGCAAGTTTACAAATTTGCACAGCAAGAACAACTTTCGTTAAGCTACGAATGCTAAACAAGCTTCTACATTACCTTCGCTCCGATCTGATTTCCGCACTGGCCAGCCTGAATGTGCACTATCTCACGCATCTTGAAAGAGTTGAATGAAGATTCGAACGAGACACTACACGGCGAGCGCAAAGATGGTGACTGCCGGCGCAACGGAGGGGAAAGGGTATTTATAGCGGCGCTCGATGCACCGCTGGCATCCGCTCATACGTGTTCCTACGCGTAGGTGTGGCACTTTTTTGACTCAACAAAACGTTATAAAGTTTTCGCATTATATGTGAAACAAATTTTTAAACGTGGATCATTTTTCTGTGCGTAAATAAAACTGTGTAGCTTGGGCAAATTAATGCTTTATGGCGAGAACTATTTTTTCAGCGCACCTCGATGTCAGCGCCGCCTCGCGTAGTGGTGCGGCATCCTCGCGCGCCGCGCTGACTCTCGAGCGCGTTTCTTTTTTTTCATTCCTCCGTGTTCTCGAGGGTGTTGGCTGAGGGCTGCGCCGATGACAGCGAGGCTGGGCCAGGTGGTCAGGCTGTACCTAGGCCGAGACTCCGGAATGTCTTATGCTTTTTTTTTTTTTTCTCTCTCTCCCTTATGAGTTGTAAACATCTCATACTCTTCCCTCCGGACCAAATAAATTTCTTTTCTCTCTCTCTCTCCCTTATTTCTTTTTATTACTATTTTATAATTATATTTAGTTGCTTTGGCTACCTACAGCATTTCAAGGTGCCTGCTTCGGGCATTTGACGCGTGAGCCTTACGTATGTGAGAATAAGATCCTCTTAGGGAGTTTTCGAATAGGAGCCCCAAACCTTTGGGGCCCCAAAGCCGTTTGCATGTGCTAGCTTTGGGTCAAGCAGGAGCTAAGAGTTTTCGAATAGAGTTTGAGGCACTTTGGACACTCCCCCTATTCTAAGTCACTCTAGTATTGGCCAAGAGCCGTCGCTTCAGTGGGTGCCGTCATGTTTGTTTGATGCAAAGTTTTTGGGGCAAGCTTTGGGGCTCCCGCTAAATTCGCGAAATATCGTCCCAAACTCAAAACCCAAACGCTGTTTGGGTCTAGCGCATGCGCAGTGGCCTCGATGCTATTTCTTTGGGGCCCCAAAACGATTGGGACCCCTATTCGAAAACTCCCTCTTCTTTCATCTCTCTCGCACAAATCGCGCAGCGGAGCTGACATTTTCATTAAAGAGTTTCATCCGCGTGCGCTCGGTAAGCTCGCCTTGCAGTCAGCTACAATTAGTTGAATCGTGTAGAAAGGGGGAAAAGAAGACTACGACTGTGACCAGGGCCTAAAATCAGGGTGAGCTCGGGGGGGGGGGGGGGGGGGGGGGGGGGGCCTCCTTCCATTTCTTAAATAGGGCCTGTATGTATGTGTGCATGAATGCATATATAGGCCGCCGCCCTCTGAGCCCCCCCCCCCCCCCCCCCTCCAATGAAGGGAGACTTTTAAGCCCTGACTATGACACAAACTCGGGTAGTTTGTTCTAAGTGCCAGAGCCTGCGCGTCAATTCTACGTTATCTTCTTTGCGGCTAACAGCAGCAGCGTGCAGTGTCTTTGAGCTGGGTCATTCCGCGCCAAACGTCCCAGCCATTTGGCAACAATCTGAAATGTATTCTAAAGAAATCGTGCAGATTTATTACGTTGAAAACAGTGAAATGCTAGACTATTTCGGAGAGGAAAAAAATTTTGGTCATGTGGGAGCCTTCCGAATTTCGCTTAATTCGTCGGAGTGATTTTTATCAGAAAATTAATTCGGAGATATCGTTTCTCGTTTCAATATCAAATTTGATTTACGTATTAAACAAAGGCGTTTGTGTGAGGTGTTCGAAGCTCAATAACATTACTGCTAGGGGTGTGCGAATATTCGAGTTTCGAATTCGAATCGAATAATACCTAATCGAATAATTCGATTCGACTTTCGAACAGCTAGTATTCGAAGTTTCGAATAATTCGACATGACGAATATCTAAAACGCGACAAAGGCCAACGGTGCAACTTGGTTAAGGCGGAGTAGCTAAAACTCACGCTAACGCTCAGTACACATTTCGTTAAAACTTACACCGATATCCTGGTTCAAAGCGACCACATGTTTATTTTAAAGTAGATACGCCATTTCCGTAAGAACTCACACACGAGAGAACTATCAAGTCCTTCACAACTTCGCTTCCGAAAAGAAGACACGGACTTCTTGCGAAGTTCGGTCACGTATGCCAAAAACGCCGTAAACGTCCTGAATTTGGCCCGCGAAACCCTCGGTGATTGGCTTGATATGCGAAAACTTGTTCACGCTGTGCAGTCGCCCGCCACTGCGGCAACGCACCACTCGTTCAGAAACTCCCATCGTTCCGGCGCGCAGTTAAAACGCTGCTGTGAACGGGTGGCCGAAGATTTTGGGCCCGGAGCACACATGACGACGAAGCGCAGCATTACCGTTCATCTTTTTTTTTGGATTTTCAATAAAATCATCTGTATTCGATATTCGACATTTTTGGCCACTATTCGGCACTATTCGATTCGAATTCGATTCGAGATGAAATTTCACTATTCGCACACCCCTAATTACTGCAATTTTTATATCAGACACGCCTCCAGAAATCCTGCCAAAATTTTCTGTTCGCATTTTTCTTTTCTTGTAATATTGCTCTATGTATAAATATGGTTCTTTCACGAAGACCGTAGAAATGTATCGCTCACGTGAACATGGCAAAGAACAGTGTGATGAAATACAGGCGCGCCCGAAACGCGATTACGCAGCCGAGATGAACGCGCTGTCTGAAGCGAAAGGTCGGCGTTATACAAAGTGCGCAAAGGTTCATCAGACCGACCGTGTGTGCCCAGCAAAAAGACGCACGTGCAGGAAATGCGGTGGAAGGAATCATTTTGCGATAGCCTGCAAGAAGATGTAAGAAAGATTTCATTCGAAAGAGCAAGCAGTAGCATCTGTCGAAGCGCAAGAAGGCGATTTCTGGTTAGAAACGCTATCGCATGCCCGTGGAAAAGACGACCGCTGGACGGCTACAGTTCGATAGAAGGAAAGCCAATTTTTTGCAAGCTAGATACAGGCGCAACCTGCTCGGTTATCACACGCAGCCAGCTGCAGGAAATAACAAACAAGCAGCCACATGATTGCAACGTTGTTTTAAACACATTCTTTGGCTTCCAGAAAAAAGCAACGAAACAAGTTCGTCTTGAAGTGTCAAAAAGAGAAAGCAAGGTTCTGACAGTTTTTCGTCGTGTATGACATCCAGAAGCACACGTTGTTGGGCTAGTCGGTTCATGTTCTTTCAGAAGCCACGGATGTGGCTATTTCGCGCAAAGAAAACACAAGGGCAAAGAAAACACAAGAAAACACCTTGGCTACGCCCCTTAACCCTCCCCTTGTGTTTTCTTTGCGCGAAATAGCCACATCCGTGGCTTCTGAAAGTGTATGACATCGCCGTGACCTTGAGTGGTACAGTTGCCGAAGAGCTTGGCTTACTCCAACGAGTCATGCTCTATCGGGCAAACAGAGCTTTACGGCGCTGCCAAGCCTTACGAAGACTTGTTTGAAGGTCTATGTCAACTGGAGGGTATTGTCTACCATCTAAAGTTCAAGCCCGGTTCCCAGGGAGTAGTGAAACCAGCACGGCGGATTCCAATAGGATTGCAAAGCAAGGTGAAAGCTGAGCTCGACCCAAGGGCGTAGCCAGGGGGGGGGGGGGAGGGGGGTTCAACCCCCCCCCCCCGACATTTTTCAGTTTTGCTTGCGTATACATACACGCGCACATACAAACGCACGCACGAACATACATAAAGTATGACCCCCCGAAAAAAATTTCTGGCTACGCCCCTGTCTCGACCGCATGGAGGCTGCTGGAGTCATCGTGAAAGTGACGGAGCCAACAGAGTGGGCCAGCAACATGGTCGTTGTTACGAAAGGAGAGAAGGTACGCATTTGTCTTGACCCTTCCGACCTGAACAAAGCTCTGCTTCGCGAGCACTATATCCAATGCCAACATTGGAAGACATAGCACCTTCGGTCGGTGGGGCGCAGTACTTTACAACTTTGGACGCAGCCTCCGGTTTCTGGCAAATCAAGCTAGATAAAGAAAGCTCCAAGATGTGCACTATGTGCACTCCATACGGCCGTTATAGGTTTTTTACGCATGCCGTTTGGCAGGGGCGTAGCCAGAAATATTTTTCGGGGGGGGGGGGGGGGGGGGGGTTATATTGACGTGCCTGTGGTACTGAATCCAGTGAGTCAACTAATGTTACTCACTTTGAGCTCTCATATGTTTAAGCCGTCACATCCCGAGTTATTTTTGAAAAATCGCTCCCAATATAATTTATTTTAATGCGTGAATGGATTGACACGTTGAATAAATGCCCGGAATACATTCGGAATAATATATGTATTTGTATAGCATTCATAGCATTCATAAGCATTTGTTTAGTTCTAGAGACAGTTGGCTTCACTGCACTGTGATCATTGCAAACACCTCTCTTAACGCTTAATCTATAGCAGATATATATATATATATATATATATATATATATATATATATATATATATATATATATATATATATATATATATATATATATATATATATATATATATATATATATATATATATATATATATATGTATATATATATATATACACACAGTGTAATCTCGTTGATACGATTCTGCATAATATGTTTCTCAGCCTAATACGTTTTTGTTTTTATTCCCGGCAAACATACATTGGAAATAATGCATTTTCATAGGTTTAATACTATCACATTTTTGCCCAAAATTTGATAATACTACTGCGAAAGTGCATCTTGACCGATATATCTAGAAATCCTGCGTGTATTCTTCGGTACCGGCGATCTTTTCTTCGATATATATATATATATATATAGCCGCTTTATGAGGGCCCCCCCTCCAATGAAGGGAGACTTTAAGCCCTGTGTGGGCCTATTTCGCTTGAAAATGCCCGCCTGTCGTACGAAACGTTACAATGAAAACGCCACGCTGCGCTTTCGGGAGTGCTTCTTTTTGATTTCCGACACTCTTTGTTGACTTTTCAATTAAATGAGCATATTACAGGTGTATTTTCATATTTCATTATATTTTTTTCCCTCGGGCACGCAATTGGGGTGCTTTGCTGGGTGTACGCGACGCCAATTAGTACGACTTCTTCTTGGAACGGACCTCAATCTCTTCATCTCCACCGCTGTGCATTTTAAATGCACTTCTCTGGAAAGAAAAGCATGGTACCGAGGTAGTTGGGCAAACGTGAAACGGACTGGAGGCGACTATGCTGGTTGTTTTGTTCACGAAGTGCTTTTGAAGACATGTCGATGAACCAACTAGCCCAACAACTGCCTTACTAAACGAAGTGTTCACGGAGCACGACCACTGCATGGCTAAATGTGGATCTGGCACACTTCCATTCAAGCAGGTCCGGGATTCGGCAGTAATTTTTTGAGGGGCTGTTTCAATCGGTAATTGGACAACTTCTACTAGAAGCGTTTTTCTTTCCTTTTTTTCTTTTTAAATTAAAGCAACCTCGACGCGCTTCCCGTTACCATTAAATTTAGCCTGTTGTTGTTTTTCTGAACCTCGCTCATTTCAAAAAAGAAAAAAAAGAAAAGAACTCCTCAGGTACTAGGTTTACACGCACTCCCCCCCCCCCCCCCCCCCCCCGCCCATTCTGCAATCTTTCCCTTAGAAGAACTTGTTGCTGGGCTAGTTGGTATATAACTTGAAGAAAAAAATTTAGACGTCTAAGCACCACTAGAAAAAAAGACTAAGCACAGGAAACAAGCATCACTCGCAACTGATTTTATTCGCAGGAGAACAGCAGAAGATAATATACGCCGCACCACACATGCGCAAACAGCACTCACCTAATCACTATACACATTAAACACAACGGCATTGGAAAGTCATCTCTAGTCCGGCAGAGAAGTGCAAAATTCGAACTCAGACGTGTGCAAAACCACAGACGTGTCACTTACAATTCGCCTTTCTTTTTTTATCCAAAAAGCTTCCATGATTTCCCGGGCCAGAGCATCTGAGCTTTTGGAAAGGACAGAAACGCTGGAAAACCTTGCCTCACAGGAACAGGCATTTCAATAGGCAAATGTGCCGACAAAGTGTTTCTCCTGCGAATAAAATCAGTTGCGAGTGAAGCTCTTTTCCTGTGCTTCATCTTTTTTTCTGGTGGTGCTTGGATGTCTAAATTTTTTCTCCACATCTTTCCCTTGCCTATGAAAAAATAGCGTGTTAGCGGTCATATATTCACGCTGGCAAAAATAGCTGTCTTTCAACAAAGAGTTATCTGTCCCGTAATTGTGCCTATATGCATCGAAAATGGATAAGTGCGCATGGGCGTCGGCAGGATTTTTCCTTGGGAGGTGCAAACCCGTATTACATCGCGGCTGGGGGAGAGAGAGAGAGCTGGCATAGCTTGGGTGGGGGGGCAAGTGCCGGTGTGGCTTGAGGGGGGCAAGTGCCCCTTTTGCACCCCCCTGCCTACGCCCATGTAAATGCGGCTATTACTGATACGCCACGAGCCACGCGCGTGCTACTTGAACGACTGAGGAAGGAATGCGTTAATTTGGTGGCTGCTTTTTTTTTTTTTTGAAGGAATTCCTGTGCCTCTTACATCTGCTTTGTGCAACGGGGATAATTTCTGGACGAATTCAACTTGCCTCGAGTAGAGAGCTCTTCCGTAGGCATAGAAACATTACACATCCCAGTTTCATAACCGAAGTAAAGCGGGTACATTTTGCGTGAATTAACGATAGTATTCTCATTCTTTTGTGTATGCTTACTTTGAATCCTCTGGAAACATTAACCCTCCCGTTGAACTTTCCATGAGGCGGCAGCCGATATTTCAAAAGAAGTAAAAAAATGCAACGTTGTCTTCATTGAATTTCAATCCATGATCGATCTGTCTCTAAAGACAAAAATTTTAAGCCCTCCTACTTCACCATGGACGTCAGGAAGATGCCTCCATGATGAAGATTGGTATTGTCGCCTAGTGAGAAATAAATAGTGCTTGTTCACTGCTGTGCGTATCTCGTTTTACTGGACTGTCCGTTGCCTCTTATTTTTAACGCGAGAGGCGGGATATTTCGCGCTCAAAAATGTCCATGGATCTCGTGAATTTCTAAATGCTAAGATCTCTGTCGGCCGGGCTACTACGGGGTGCCACTAAATACAGTACGTTACACTTGGTGATCAACATGAACAACCTAAATCAGTGCTTCTTTTCGGCAGGTCAGCTGTGAAGTATACAACGCAAAAAAGTAAATGTTCATTACTGCGCAGAGGACTGACGATGAACGACAGCCCTATCCAGCACGCCCTGCAGCTAACCAAATTCATCGGAGTCACAGCAGATATATATGCACAAACAATTCGATTATTTATTTATTTATTTATTTATTTATTTATTTATTTATTTATTTATTTATTTATTTATTTATTTATTTATTTATTTATTTATTACGGACACTACAGATATTGCTTTTGATGTGTCAAAGGGTGATTCACAGAATTTGTGCCGCTTGAAGCTGGCAATTCGCAATGGGCTCACAGGGGACACGCTTAAAAGCTCCGTCATGGTAACGTCACGTGCAAATAACGATAATGAAATAAAATACTCGAAATGTTTTACTAACAGTTATTTCAAGCCGGCGTACAATGAAACCCTAATCAGAAGTTTGTTATTGCTGCACCAAGATGCGAAAACCTGAGCAAAGTAAATTACGGCGACGTTTTGTGCTATAGGTACCCGCCCCAGTGTCCAGATAGGCAATCTTTATAATATACGTGTAAATCGCGAATTTATGTGCGTAATTAACGGAGCTATGTTAGTAGATTCCTGGCTATTGACCTTAGGCTGTCAATGTGTGTAGTTGTTGTGATGAGCGAAGTGCGCGTTGAAAAGTGCGAGACGCGAATGAAAGGAACGGGAAGACGACAAGGAAGAAACGAGCACAAGCCAGGGGGAAACGAACGATAAATGAAAAGAGCGCGGCCAATCTGGGAAACCTGTGGCAGAAAACCACGCCAGCTTGGAGGAATCAGGAAGGGCTCAGGGCGTTGGCGAGAGGTAAATTAGAGAATAAAACATCTATTAGTAAAAAAATTAAAAGTTCTTCTTGTGGTCGGACCTCCTAGACCGGAAGGCCATTGGCTTTTGCTGCCCTCCGGACTCGGTTGACCAGGGCTTAGAGATAGCTCGCAGCAGGGATTAAAAGACTGGCCACGCACCACGAGTGGGCGAGCTGACGTCTATGTTGTAACGTGAGCATGGGTGTCTCTGCAGGGGGGGTGCAAAATGGGCACTTATCAACGCCCCCCCCCCTCCCCCGCCACCCAAATTACACCAACACTTGAGCATAATAAAACAAAGCGCAACCACGACGCGGGCCAAGAGAAAAGAGGGGCAAACCACAACACTAGCCCCCCACGCAACAACCCACACCAGCGCTCCCTCCTCGCCACCGCGATGCAGCACGGGTTTACCCCCCCCCCCCCCCGAAAAAAAAAAATCTTGCCGACGTCCACGACCGTGAATGCTGTCGTTACGTCGGACCATAGGCTACCCTTTAGACGTCAGAGTGTAGTATACGTGCCTGGCAGGCCCACGTTGTGCAAACAACTGCTGAATTTAAAGACGTCGATCCACCTCGTAACGCTTGGCGCAAAGCCAAACACTCCAGCACAGGCAGCTCCTCGCTGACTGCTTCGCATGACATCGACTCCCGCAGTGCGTGGGATCTGCCGGAATTGATGTGTTACTGCTAAACTTTTTAAATGAGAAGCATTTCTTAGCAAACTTCTGCGACTTTGAGCGTATCTATCTATCTATCTATCTATCTATCTATCTATCTATCTATCTATCTATCTATCTATCTATCTATCTATCTATCTATCTATCTATCTATCTATCTATCTATCTATCTATCTAGCCGCCTACGACTTTGTGCTCTCCTGGTCGCTTGGTTAATCGAATGTACACCAAAATTGGTATTGCGTAACATGACTGTATGACAAACAAAAATGACAAGTCACAACATGATAATCATGACACGCATGTCATGTACAGCATGACTTACGTGCCACGCTCATGGTGCAATGGCGGCCGTTTCGCTAGCTTGATATACACCGAAATTGGTATCTTGCGACGTGACTGTGTGACGAACATAAATAACACGAATTAACACCAAAATTATGACACGCATGTCATGTACAGCATGACTTACGTACCACGCTCATGGAGCGCTGGCGGCCGTTTCGCTAACTTGATCTACCCAGAAATTGGTATTGCGTGATGTGACTGTGTGACAAACATAAATAACATACGAGTTAACATGATAATCATGACACGCATGTCATGTACAGCACTACTTACGTGCTACGCTCATGGTGCGCTGGCGGCCGTTTCGCTAACTTGATCTACCCAGAAATTGGTATTGCGTGATGTGACTGTGTGACATACATAAATAACATACGAGTTAACATGATAATCATGACACGCATGTCATGTACAGCACTACTTACGTGCCACGCTCATGGTGCGCTGGCGGCCGTTTCGCTAACTTGATCTACCCAGAAATTGGTATTGCGTGATGTGACTGTGTGACATACATAAATAACATACGAGTTAACATGATAATCATGACACGCATGTCATGTACAGCACTACTTACGTGCCACGCTCATGGTGCGCTGGCGGCCGTTTCGCTAACTTGATCTACCCAGAAATTGGTATCTTGCGACGTGACTGTGTGACGAACATAAATAACACGAATTAACACCAAAATCATGACACGCATGTCATGTACAGCATGACTTACGTACCACGCTCATGGAGCGCTGGCGGCCGTTTCGCTAACTTGATCTACCCAGAAATTGGTATTGCGTGATGTGACTGTGTGACAAACATAAATAACATACGAGTTAACATGATAATCATGACACGCATGTCATGTACAGCACTACTTACGTGCCACGCTCATGGTGCGCTGGCGGCCGTTTCGCTAACTTGATCTACCCAGAAATTGGTATTGCGTGATGTGACTGTGTGACATACATAAATAACATACGAGTTAACATGATAATCATGACACGCATGTCATGTACAGCATGACTTACGTACCACGCTCATGGAGCGCTGGCGGCCGTTTCGCTAACTTGATCTACCCAGAAATTGGTATTGCGTGATGTGACTGTGTGACAAACATAAATAACATACGAGTTAACATGATAATCATGACACGCATGTCATGTACAGCACGACTTACGTGCCACGCTCATGGAGCGCTGGCGGCCGTTTCGCTAACTTGATCTACCCAGAAATTGGTATTGCGTGACGTGACTGTGTGACAAACATAAATAACATACGAGTTAACATGATAATCATGACACGCATGTCATGTACAGCATGACTTACGTACCACGCTCATGGAGCGCTGGCGGCCGTTTCGCTAACTTGATCTACCCAGAAATTGGTATTGCGTGATGTGACTGTGTGACAAACATAAATAACATACGAGTTAACATGATAATCATGACACGCATGTCATGTACAGCACTACTTACGTGCCACGCTCATGGTGCGCTGGCGGCCGTTTCGCTAACTTGATCTACCCAGAAATTGGTATTGCGTGATGTGACTGTGTGACAAACATAAATAACATACGAGTTAACATGATAATCATGACACGCATGTCATGTACAGCATGACTTAGGTACCACGCTCATGGAGCGCTGGCGGCCGTTTCGCTAACTTGATCTACCCAGAAATTGGTATTGCGTGATGTGACTGTGTGACAAACATAAATAACATACGAGTTAACATGATAATCATGACACGCATGTCATGTACAGCACTACTTACGTGCCACGCTCATGGTGCGCTGGCGGCCGTTTCGCTAGCTTGATACGTACCAAAATTGGTATCTTGCGACGTGACTGTGTGACGAACATAAATAACAGGAGTTAACATGAAAATTATGACACGCATGTCATGGACAGCATGACTTACGTGCGACGCTCATGGAGCGCTGGCGGCCGTTTCGCTAGCTTGATCTACCCAGAAATTGGTATTGCGCGACGTGACTGTGTGACGAATATAAATAACACGAGTTAACATGAAAATCATGACACGCATGTCATGTACAGCATGACTTACGTGCCACGCTCATGGTGCGCTGGCGGCCGTTTCGCTAGCTTGATATACACCGAAATTGGTATTTTGCGACGTGACTGTGTGACGAACATAAATAACACGAATTAACATCAAAATCATGACACGCATGTCATGTACAGCATGACTTACGTACCACGCTCATGGAGCGCTGGCGGCCGTTTCGCTAGCTTGATCTACCCAGAAATTGGTATTGCGCGACGTGACTGTGTGACGAATATAAATAACACAAGTTAACATGAAAATCATGACACGCATGTCATGTACAGCACTACTTACGTGCCACGCTCATGGTGCGCTGGTGGCCGTTTCGCTAGCTTGATCTACCCCGAAGTTGGTATTGCGCGACGTTACTGTGTGACGAACATAAATAATAGGAGTTAACATGAAAACCATTACACGCATTTTCCTCAATGACAAACAAGACGATGTATGCAGCTCTTTGCTGGCTGCTTCGCATTACATCGATCCCCACAATGCGTGGGATCTGTCGGCTTTTTATTTGTATTTTTATTTCATTTTTATTTATTTTTAGTATGATCAAAATTACGCCATTCTATTTCTCAAAATGTGGATACATTTTTCCTTACCCTGTCTTTTTCTTTTTTTCTTAATTTTCCCATTCACATCAACTGCCGGCGTCTTGACCAATCCCCCGTAGTGGGTAGGCGCCATTAACCGAGAAGCAAGCTAGCGAACAATTATCAGTGTGGCCAATCCCCTTCGTGGGTATGAGCCAGTATCCTTGAGGCGACAAACAAACAAACAAACGAACGAACGAACGAACGAACGAACGAACGAACGAACGAACGAACGAACGAACGAACGAACGGCCATCGGGTTCCGGACCCGAGCCACAGTCGCCACCCGAGGCGGGTGATAGTAGTCAGGGGCCGGCGGATCCTGATACGTGATGCTTGCGAGCCGCTTCTCCAAGGCGTTCCGTGTCCGTGGACAGGCCACGAACAGTCTAGCTGCGCGTCCTAACCCGTGGGCCGCTGTCCGGCCGAGACGTGCTCTCCTCGTCGCCAATCTGGCCTCGTGCAGCAATGCAGCCGTGACATATAGCTGAGCGACGCCAACGCGTTGACGCTCATCGTCGCCTGCCAGCATCGGCGTTCCGAAGCCTCATGAAGCATCATTCGCCAGCTGAAGAATTTGTGAGACCAGCTCATTTCGCATTCACCTCCTCCCCGCCTTTATAGATAGGACTTTGAGAATACGCCGTTATTTCCGTGGTTACTTCTCTTTAGCGTCCAGCTTTTTCTCGTGCATTTTGCCTGCTATAGTTAGAAGAGTGTTGCGTGTTTGTTCGTTTGTGTACATTAAATATTGTGTGCAAACGGTCTCGTCCTTTTTTGGGCGCCTTGAGGCGACGTCTCGGCAACCCAAGGTAAAGAAGCTGCATGGTATCGCACTTGCACTGCATTTGATTCCCTGAGGTGGGTGCGTTGCCGCGTGGAACGTTACAGCTGTGCAGTTTGAAGCTCGTCGTCGACAATGTCTAGCTGAGCAAATAATTTTTTCAATAAACGAGCTCTAGCAGAAGCTACGCGATGTAGTATGCCATATTTTCACGTGGTTGAATGAAGCACGCTAAACTCAATCCGGTAAAAATGGAACTCTTCATTGGGCGAACCTGTGCCCAGAAAAGGAAGTATACTTCTTTTTCGCTCGCAATACAATGGATATCGTTGCATTGCGCTCGCAACGCAACGATAGCGGCGAGTGCAATGCAACGCTCGCAATTTGCATCGATAGCGGCGAGTACAGCCGTCCGTTGTTGGGGATTTATCAGACTCCGGACTCCGCTAAAGGTTATATAAGGGTCTTTATTCAACTACGCGGCTTGAAACAGAGGGCCCCAGGCCCGATTGAGTACACAAGCGATTTTCCGAGCAGCTTGTCTCCTTGGCTGCCGGAGGTCGACTCTCTTCGTCTCGTCGACGCTCTCCCCCTCCAAGACGATGACGACCACGTGACCAGGCCGCGGCTTCCAGACGCCAGCCCCTGAGATCAAAGGGCCCGAACACAGCGGCACTCGGTCGACAGGAAGAGGCGCGAGGACAGGCAAACACTTCTCCGTTACCATTCGGAGAAAGAGCCGTGGTCTGCACCGTCAGTTTCACGACCGACGCGGCGGTCTCAGTCTCGCGGGGTGCGAGGAAATGGCGTGCAGGCATCCCGGGCCGAAACGCCGATAAATCTCGGACGGAGCCCGCGAAGCGGGTGTCACGTAACACCGCCACTGGGGCGCGAGTGCAACACCGCCACTGGGGCGCGAGTGCGCCCGTCCCGACCGAGTTCCTGGGAGCGGAACGCAACAGACTCCTCCGCCGCCGGAAGATCCGACCGAAGGGTGGCCAGCTGTCAGGTCGCCCGAAGAGTCGGGGTTGCTCCTCGGACTGGTAACTGAAGACACTTGGCCGCTTGTGGCCTTGTCCCTAGGACACACAACACAGCACACGCACTCTGGTCGGCGTGCCCGAGCGACACACGCCCACCGGACGCTATAACTCCCCCATGACTTTACACATACTACCTCTCTCTTGCTCTCTATTTTTCTCTCCAGTTGTGGTCAGCTCTCGAAAAGACAAATTAAAGACCGTTATCTCAATGCCCAGCTGAGTCAGCGATACGAACACATTAAAAAAAACAACAAAAAAACCCGTGTTTAACTTCTAAAATCCGCGACTCAGTCCATCGGCATTCTTATTCTGGTTCCCTTTTCTGTACCTGACCTCGAAGTTGTATTCCTGCAATATGAGGCTCCATCTGAGCAGCCTCCCATTTTTACTCGACATTTGCTTCAGCCATGAAAGAGGACAATGGTCAGTCTCGACCGTGAATTTTGTGCCTTGAATATAGCATCCTAGCTTTTGAATGGCCCACACAATGCACAAACATTCTTTCTCGGAGGTGCTGAAAGCTTCTTCTCGTGGAGTCAGCTTCCTACTGAGATAGAGCACAGGGTGCTCCTCACCTCCTTCGTTAAGTTGGGCTAGGACGACACCTAGACCTCGGTTGCTAGCGTCACATTGGAGAATGAATTCTCTGCCGTAGTCTGGCGCGACAAGCACCGGCCGTGAAGACAAAGCTGTTTTCAATTTTTGGAAAGCTTCCTCTCTCTCGGCGCTCCAAGTGACCGCTTCCGATTCGTGTTTTCGGAGACTGTCAGTTAACGTGCTGGCGAGCTCCGAGTAATTTGGGATATAGTGCTGGTAATACCCGGCCATTCCTAGAAAGGCTCGCACATCCCTTTTGTTTACCGGTCTTGGAAAGTTAACTATTGCCGCCACTTTGGCTTTCATTGGTTCCCGTTTTCCGTGTCCTATCTCATGTCCTAAATACGTGACCCGGGCTTGACCGAACTGACACTTCTCGGCTTTGATAGTCAGGCCCGCCCCTTTGATTCTTTCAAGAACCGTTCGAGTATGCTGCAAATGAGACTCCCAATCATTAGAAAATACGGCCACGTCATCCAGATAGGGCACCGCAAACTCTTCCAGTCCCTCAAGTACCCGATCCATCAACCTTGAAAAACAGAACGGCGCGTTTTTCAAGCCAAAGCTCATGGTAACGGGCTGATAAACCCCGAAAGGTGTTACAAAGGCCGCATAGCGACTTGCTCGTTCTGTTAGGGGCACCTGCCAATATCCCCTTACTAAATCTAGGGTTGAAATGAATGTAGCCCTGCTTACAAGCTCCACCCTTTCCTCGATGTTAGGCAAGGGGTAGACCTGGTCTTTTGTAATCGCATTTAACTTACGATAATCGACGCATGGTCGTGGATCCTTCCCCGGCACCTCCACTAACATTAAAGGGGAGCAATAGTCACTATACGCTTCCTTGATCACGCCAAGGCGAAGCATCCTTTTAACTTCCGCCTTCATTAGGTCTAGCTGTCGCGGAGACATGCGGTACGCCTTGGAGCTAAAAGGGACCTCCGTAGTCAGCTCGATGTCATGCTGTATTAAATGAGTCCTTCCGAGCCTTTCCCCAAAACAATCCAGATATTCCATAATAAGGCTCTTCAAATCCTCCACCTTAGCTGTACCCAACTCGTCCTTGTTAACCGCACACGCTATCACCTCTTCCACACTAGGGCCCGTTTTCCCGCGAAAACAAGGCACCTCTAGAGAAACATCCTCTGAAACATTCATAGCGATGCTGACAATTGCTGTTCGCTCTAAAAACGGTTTCATTAGATTTACGTGGTAGACCCTGTCCTCACGTTTTCGTCCTGGTAATCTCACGGTGTAGTTCACCTCTGAAAGGCGACTGATAACCTCGGCAGGTCCATCCCAGTGGACTTCCAGTTTATTTTGGCGATTCGGCCTCAGGATCATCACTTTGTCGCCAGTGTTGAATGATCGCTTCCGTGCGTTTCTATCATAGTAACGCTTTGAAGCGTCCTGCGCTGCTTCTAAGTTGCCTTTCACGATCTCACGACACTTATGTAACCTTTGCATTAGGTTCAACACATACTCGATCACACTTTTAGGCACCCGATCGTCCTCCCACAGCTCACGGACTAACCTCAGTGGACCTCGAAGATTTCGGCCATATACTAGCTCTGCCGGTGCGAACCCGGTTCCTTCATGTGGCACTGTGCGCAACGCAAATAGCGTGCCAGGTAAGCAACAATCCCAGTCACACTTCCTTTCGTGGCAGACCGCTCTCAAAACCTTTTTGAGGGTAGCATGCCATCTCTCCACACTGTTGCTTTGCGGATGGTAAACTGAGCTATGCAAAATCTTAACGCCACACTTCTCGAGAAACGTGGTCGTGAGTGCGCTCGTGAACACTGTTCCCTGATCTGATTGCATTTCGGCCGGGAAACCGAGGCGTGAAAATATAGAAAGTAAAGCCTCCACTACCTCGACCGAAGTTGCCTCCTTTAAGGGCACCGCCTCGGGGAACTTCGTTGCCGGACACAATAGTGTAAGAATGTATCTGTTTCCCGCACTTGTTTTCGGCAACGGCCCCACCAAATCCACAACAACTCTACGGAAGGGTTCAGAAATAACGGGCACTTTCATCATTGGTGCCTTCCATTTGTCGTTAGACTTACCGGCTCTCTGGCAAGTGTCACAAGTTTTCACGAAACTCTGCACCTCTCTGAAACACCCTGGCCAATAAAATTCCTGCAGCAGCCTTTTCTTGGTTTTATTTATGCCCAGGTGTCCTGCCCACGAGTGATCGTGACAAAGACTGAGTAGGTCCTTTCGATACGGTGACGGCACCACCAATTGATCATAAGATTGCCCTCGCCTATCTCGGTATTTACGATACAGAATACCGTTCCTCACTTCGAAAGAAATGTTTCTTGACGACACACCTTCACTGTTTTCAGGGTTCAGAACCGCTAAACTAGGGTCATTTTTCTGAGATATCCGTAACACCTCCCTGTCAACACCTAGCATGCGCTCGTAGCTGTCCGAGATCGGTGTCAACACAGGTCCCTGCAAACTCTGATCTTTTTTTCCCTTCGAAGGGTTTTTCTTTTTCTCGACGGGCGGCTCCTTAGCCTGACCTACTTCCGATTTTTCGGTAGGAGAAATAGGAAATACTTCCTCCTCCGGTTTAACTACTCTGGATCCAGTTGTTTCCTCTTTTGCTTCGGCACTTTCTTCATCGTCGTAACGCAGCTGCTGAGCTAATGCGCGTGCTTTCGACCTCGTCAAAGCCATGACCTGGGCTTCAGCAAATGTGCACCCCCTCTTGTTCAGTAGTGACTCTGAGCTGTTCGAGAAAAGGTACGGATAACCTTCGGGTAGCCCCTTAGAGACTGCTGCCACTGTCTCGATAGCTCCGAAAGGTCCCTGAATCTGTACCTTTGCCATAGGTAAGCACACGGAATCTTCGCTGATGGCCTGCCTTATCCATGCGCATTCGGATAAGTAGTCTCCACATTTTACGTAGTTCGGATGGACTACGTCCATGGTGGCCGCGGAGTCCCTGAGTACCTTACACTCTTTGCCATTTACCATTAAATCAGTCATGTACGGCTTCAACAGATCTACATTACTCGGATGGTTACTTATGCACGCAAATACTGGTCTCCCTTTTGAGCAGTTTCGGGCGAAGTGACCTGCTTCGCCGCATTTGAAACACGCCACCTTAGCTCGGGATTCGAGCTCTTCTGAGTGATTTTGGTGTTCCTTTCTACCCTTTTCGGGCTCTTTCGCCCTACCTTCAGCGCGCGCCGAATTTCGACTAGTCTCGTCTCGCTCTTTCGTTGAGTTTTGCTGCCCTCGAGTGTAAGCTTGTGGCCGTGGTGCTGGCCTTGGATAGTGATGTGCGCTATTGGTCGTTGTCCTGAAACCTCGACTTGCCACATACTCGTCGGCTAGCTGTGCTGCGTTCTTCACAGACACACCTTCCTGCCTATCCTTAACCCACAGACGCACGTTATCCGGCAGGGTGTCATAAAACTGCTCTAAGCAGATTAGATCTCCCAGTTTACTGAAGTTATCCGCCCCTGCTCCTTTCACCCACTCTGAAAAATTATCACTCAGGCTACACGCAAACTCAACAAAGCTTTCGCTAGGCTTCTTTCTTTCCTGTCGAAATCTCCTTCGAAATTCCTCTGTGGAAAGCCTGTATTTTGCGAGTAAAGTCGACTTCACTGAGCCGTACAAGCCTGCCTCGGCTGCGCTCAGTCTGGCCACGACTTGCGAGGCCTCTCCCGGTAACAACGCAAGCAACCGTTCTGGCCATGTGTCCTGGTGAAATGAATGTTTCTCACAGATCCGTTCAAAATTAATCAGGTAGAGACCGATGTCATCGCCTGTTTTGTACGGCTGAAGCAAACTCGTCATCTTCACGCTCTCTGTTTGCGGCGACGCCGCATCCGCACTGCGCGCTAATCTCGCCTGCTCTAGCTTTATTTTCTCAAGCTCAATCTCTGCCTGCCTTTGTTCTCTCTTTTCCTGTCTCTCTTTCTCTGCAGCTCTTTCTTTCTTCTCTTCCTCCATTTCTTCCTTCTCGCGACATATCTTTTCCCAGGCTTCGGTGAGCTCGTCCTCCTCAAAACCCACTTCATCTATCGCCCTACGAATTTCGGGCTTCCTGAACCTATTGCTGAGGTCCATACCGAGCTCTGCTGCCAACAGCAACAGCTCTTCCTTTTTTAGCACTGAGATATTCATGCCTTAACGAGCGCTGACCACTACTTATCAAATATTAACCGCTCACCAGTGGCGGTCAACACAGCCCATTGCCCGATAGAACCCGGTTCTAATCGTCCGGCAAACGTGGTCGCTCAAGCACTCACCCAACCTCGAGCTTGCGAAGGTCGTGTCTCCCGGAGCCACGTTCTCAGGTCCGCCGATCCCAGATCGTCAGGTCTGCCTTCTGCTCGTTGTGGAGCCTTCCTCGCTTGCCTCGTCCGCGTAGTCGAACCCGATGATCCCGGATCGTCGGTCGAAGTTCCTTCCCTTCAGCAGGTGTCCGCCAGCCTTCTTCTTATCCCGCCGCTGCCAACCAGTTTGTTGGGGATTTATCAGACTCCGGACTCCGCTAAAGGTTATATAAGGGTCTTTATTCAACTACGCGGCTTGAAACAGAGGGCCCCAGGCCCGATTGAGTACACAAGCGATTTTCCGAGCAGCTTGTCTCCTTGGCTGCCGGAGGTCGACTCTCTTCGTCTCGTCGACGCTCTCCCCCTCCAAGACGATGACGACCACGTGACCAGGCCGCGGCTTCCAGACGCCAGCCCCTGAGATCAAAGGGCCCGAACACAGCGGCACTCGGTCGACAGGAAGAGGCGCGAGGACAGGCAAACACTTCTCCGTTACCATTCGGAGAAAGAGCCGTGGTCTGCACCGTCAGTTTCACGACCGACGCGGCGGTCTCAGTCTCGCGGGGTGCGAGGAAATGGCGTGCAGGCATCCCGGGCCGAAACGCCGATAAATCTCGGACGGAGCCCGCGAAGCGGGTGTCACGTAACACCGCCACTGGGGCGCGAGTGCAACACCGCCACTGGGGCGCGAGTGCGCCCGTCCCGACCGAGTTCCTGGGAGCGGAACGCAACACCGTGTTCGATGGTCTTACCATCGGCGAAACACGTCGGCATTGAAACACGCACGATCGAACATTCCAGCGTTATCGCTGGTGCTCGAATTAGCTCCATAAACTCGCTAATCGTGTAACCTTATCGGGACAGCGTAAAACAATAGCAGGGTATGTACCGCTGCGGCTTGAGACGAGCGGTGGTAACACGTGTAACAGTTTTTGTGAGTGAGGCCAGATAAATAAACAAGCGCGCGTGGCAATATTTTGAAGGCTTGCTGAAATCGATAGCAACACTGAAGCTGGTATTCTTTTCATCGCTGAACAAATAAAAAGTTTCATCTACGGATCACATTGGCCTACTATGACAAAATACTGAAAAGTATATCACCCAGCGTATGTCCACTGTTCTGTGCGCCTTTTTTTCCTCTATCATTAAAAAAAAATTTTTTTAAATAATTACTGGAAAACAGCTAAAATTGCCCCTATATTTAAGACCGGCGACCGGTGTTCTCCTGTCAACTATCGTCCCATTTCTGTATACTATACTGTTTGTAAACTTCTAGAACATATCATAAATTTCAGGTCATTAACTACTTCGAAGAACATAAAATTATCATCAGTTACCGAAGAGTAGGCTCTTGTGATACGCAGCTTGCCGGCTTCATCTGTGATAATCCTTACCCCCTATAGTCGCACATTTACAAGTGCGTGCGACGTTTCCAGACTACTCAAACGCTTTCGACCGTGTCCCACCACCGGCTACTGACCAAAGTGGAACACTCAATATCTACCCTAACGTACTAGCATGGATAAAACATTTCTTATAATCTCGCGCACAACTCACCTCTGTTAATGACACTGACCCGTCTTTTGGCCACGTCACTTGTGGTGTCACCCAATCCAGTGTGATTGGACTATTCTTAATGTATATACATTTCACTGTGGTCCAGAATTAAACTGTTTGCCGATGATTGCGTCATATATCGTGATGTACCCTGCATCACTGACCAACTGACATTACATTCGGACCTTAACAAGATAAGCCCATGGTACTCATCCTGGCTAATGCCACTAAACTACTGCAAGACGAAGGCTATGTATTTCACTAGCCATGCTTGCCGTTTCCCGTCAACTTACAAATTAAACGATAGCTATACGTTGAACTGAGATCAGCGTACAAGTACCTTGGCGTTCATTTAACATCTGATTTATCATGGAATTACCATATTAACATTATTCTTGCTTCCGCTAATCGTTCTCTTGGCCTTCTTAAACGCGACACTAAACAAGCGTCTATTCGCCTTTTAAACTTGCTTACAGTACGTTAATACGACCTAGAATTGAATATGCATATGGAATCTGGGACCCTTATAAACACTGCAATATTAATGACATCGAAGCTCTTCAAAACCTTGCTGTTCACTTCATCTGTAGAATACTCACCTTTCGCAAGTGCCACTGATTTTTAAAAAAATCGCGCTCAATTGCATGAACTTTCGCATCGCAGTAAACTTGCTCGATTATCACTTTTTCATAAACCCTACCATCACACATCTCTCCATGACGACTTTTTCCTGCAACCAGCCGTTATCCTTGCTCACCGGAACCATCCTAACAAAGCAATATAGCTAATGTGTCATTCTAAACCCTGTGCCGAATCATTCATACCGTACACATAAAATGATTGGAGCCAGTTGCCATCACATATCGCTACAGAGACTAACATCAGCACATTTCTAATTCATGGTAACTTTCAACCAACCACCTGTGAGTAATATTCCAATGGCTTTGTACTGCGCATTCGTATTTTGCACTTTTGTTCAATTTACTGCACTTTTCACTTTCTCTTTGCACAATTTTTTTTATTACTGAACTTTGTACTTTTGTTTGACTGTTCTTTATCAGCTTCCACGCAAGAACTTGAGTTATTACTTGTGTGTGTTTTTTTTTTCACGCAGCGTGTGAATAGTTGCATCCATTTTTTGTATTTTAATATTTTTTTTTTCGAATTTAGTTCACGCCTGCATTTGTACAGGCGCCGTACATGTACCAGACACCACCCATGTAATATACCCTCGACCCGAGGGCCTTTATGGGAGTAACTTGAATAAATAAATATGAGCGCGCACGACATCCAACACGCCGCATGCCGCCGTTCATCACATTGTCAACGTTATCAAAATGGCAAGTCCCTGCGAGTCGCGGTGACTTTCGAACTTTCTTTTTTTTTTTCCTGAAAGGGATAAAAAGAAAGCTTGCGTATATAACCCGCATAGTGCGTGCACACTTGCCGCTGACATATATCTCGATGCTCGCAGGAATATCTGGCGTACTTAAAATATAACACGGAAGATGTTGTTTCAGTGTGCGAGAGGGCGCTCGCTCGCTATTACAGGCTGGCATGCGCGATTCGGGAACTACCACGCCTTGCCAAGAATATTTGCGATTGTTTCATCGGCATTTTCTTTTTGTGCAAGGAAGATACACGATTCTGTACGCCATGTGCTATCTCGCGGCTCCTATGCGGACTCGGGCAATCTGTGTTCAAGCAAGAAACAAGGAGCCGACGAAAACAAGACAAAAAAAAAGACCATTTGCAATTACAATTTCCAGTTATTCAAGTCTTGCGGTCGCATTGTTCACAAAGAGCAAAACTTCTGTCCGGACCGGAAACGGTGCCCGATAGAAGACGCTTTAACTTGCTCCCCTGCGCGACAAAACAAAATGCAGAGAGAACGGTGCCCTGCGCAAGTCTTCCCCCCAGCAACTTGAGAGCGCATCCAAGCCGCCACGCGGTTGGCGCGCGTTCAACGCCGAACAACGACTCCGGCTCGCTTCTCCCTTCCGCCATCGGCTTAATTAACGACGCGCCTAGAGTGAGTGCGCTGTACAGAAGCCATTAAAGGGAACGCTCGAATTTAATACACGCGGAGAACGAAGAGAAAGAAAGAAAAAAAAAAGGACAAGAGATGACGTCGCCCGCACCACCGGGCGCGTGCTCTGCGGTTGCGGCCGCTTTGTATACGTATCCGTGGCCGTGAAAACGAAGGGGGAAAAAGAAAAAGAGTGGAAAAATCAGATTGTGCGTTGGCGAGCGTGGGCACTGGCCGGTCGGCTTCTCTCCTCGTCTGTGCGGCACGAGGAGGGAGAGAAGGAGTTGCCACGAGAGCAGAACAAAACCCACGGAGGAGGTTGCACCGCGCCGCCTACGAGGATGGCGGTGCATAGAAGGAGAGACCTGCCGGGCCTTTATCACATGAAGGTCAAGCAGTCTGGCGCGCACGGCCCCGAGTAGAGGAAATAAAAGGCTGCAACGGGGCTGACCAACATGATCCCTGAAGCGACGTGGGCCCCAATTAAGATCAATAATGAACGACGGCCATCGCCGCAGCCGTGAAATTAGCGATTCGTCCCTTCGCGCCACAGACTGCGCGACATGTCGCGTTACGTGGCCACTACAACCGAGCGCATTGTTAACGCCTACACTCTTCCCGCGTTCATTCTGATAATCCGCGTGCGTCATATTGAAGCCGGAAGACGACTACGCACGAATGGCAACCGCACAAAAACTACAAATCAGGTTTATTTGATTGCAACATCAGTGTATTGAGGGCGTAAGCGTTTAGGAGTTTTGAGGACGTAAGCCACCACGCGCGCACCATTAGCATCTTCAAAACAGGCTCGGGATAATTCATCGTGACCAGCTTAAAGAAACACAACGATTTGCCACGCCGGCAACTCAATGACGTCGTTTTGACGGAAGGGCCTTGCGAGACCGATCGCTCAATATACCTGCGCACCCGATCGCCAGTGGCGCGCGGTGCGCTGCAGGTCGCGGGTTCGAACCCTGTCGCGGCGTCCGCATTTCAATGGGGACGAAATGGGAAAATCGTTCGTGTATCTGTAGATGGAAGTCCACGTAGAAGAAACCCAGGTTGTCGCGCTTAATCCCACATTGTGGCGCGCCTCGAAAATCATATCGTGGTTTTGGCACATAAAACTCTAGAAATACATCTTTAAGGCTTTCACATCCAAAAATAAGAAAAAGATGCCATCATGGTTCCAAGCATAAGCAGCGGAGACAGCGATGTCGACGCACGCGCGATAAAGTCGAAGAGATTCAAGTATACAAAGTCTGCTATGCGTGCTATAGTATATGCGAGTGCATAATGCGTGCTAAGGATGATAGAGTACTGATAATGACAGCGGAGGGAATACAGACACCGCCACAAGTACACAGGCGAGCGTGCCCCTTTGATCAATCATAGATGTGCACGCGGCTCAGCGGAGAAAAACGCGTTTTCAGGCGCTCCAAAACGTGCATGCGCGCCACATGTAGGCCGGGGTCTTTAATAATGTTTTACACTCATCAATTCAAGCTCAATATTGCTGCGCGTAGCATCAAACATGGCTTGTCGAAGAGTGCGCCCGGAAAATACGCGCTTACAGAAATACGGAAATTTTGATTGTATATAGCAGCCCTAGTTTTTTAAATGGTGTCACCTATAACTGCTGTATCAGTAATGGTGATGATGTGGTGGTGGTGGTGGGTTATAATAATTAATAATTGTTGGGGTTTAACGTCCCAAAACCACGATATTATTATGAGAGACGCCGTAGTGGAGGGCTCCGGAAATGTCGATCACCTGGAGTTCTTTAACGTGCACCTAAATCTGAGCACACGGGCCTCAAGCATTTTCGCCTCCGTCGAAAATGCGGCCGCCGCGGCTGGGATTCGATCCCGCGACCTGCGAGTCAGCAGTCGAGCACCATAACCACTAGACCACCGAGGCGGGTGTGGTGTTGGTGGTGATATTGGTGATTTGTCTACTTAACATGTTTATTCTCATTTACTACTTATTATCATAAACTAATCATAAGTGAAGAAAAACAAAGAAGCTATAGTTCCCGCTGAACGTAATCCAGACCTCCTCAATAAGGTAATTGGATGCTACTGGTATTGTCTAATTCGGAACATTTTGTGAGCAAATAAATTTACTGACTGATGCGTTAGTTGCGGGTGTGCATGCATGCCATGCACGTTCGCCTCTACAAGACGCGGTCTTGGTTGATATGAGTCATACATAATTACGCAGGAACGGAGGCAGAAGAAACCGGAGCGGGCAATATGCGTTCTCGTCGTGCAATTCAAGGAGCTTTGTATTCGTAATGACGGCCACCAGCGAGACGCTTACAAGGCGGAAAAGCCTCATCTGGCAGGCGGCCAGCTGTCGGCGTCCGGCGGAGATGAGCCGTGCGGACGCGAGCGAAAAGCGGGGCGTATACGTCAGAGCACTCGCGAACTCGCCCCTTTGCAAACATGTCGCGCGGCGAGTTGACTGTTACACAACGCAAGTGTCGACTGAAATATTCCGAGTTTGTCACATAGTATCCGTTGTTTGTCGAACAATAACTTGCGTCTTTGTTTCCTGTATACGCCTTTGGAAATACTGAAAGGGGCGTGTCTCACCCATAATTTATTGCGAAACTCTTGGAACTTTATCACGAATTTACTTTTTGGCATTTCCGGAGAACACCTTGTTCATTGTCAACTTCTATTCTGACGCTTTTTTTTTTTTTTGTGTGCCCGATTCCGACTACAGAGCGTCAGGGGCGTAGCCTGAAATTTTTTTCGGGGGTGGGGGTTCAAGCAGTTCTTATGTGTGTTCGTGCGTGTGTTTGCAATAATTGTTGCGGTTTAACATCCCAAAGCCACGATATGATTCTGAGGTACGCCGTTGTGGAGGGCTTCGGAAATTTCGACCACCTGGGGTTCTTTAATGTGCACCTAATTCTAAGTACATGGGCCTCAATCAGTTTCGCCTCCATCGAAAATGCGGCCGCCGCGGCCGGATGCGTGTGTTTGTATACGTGTATATATACACATGTAAAACAAAAAAAATTCGAGGGTCGCCGACGGGGTTCCTATATAGCTATGCCAATGCAGAACACTGATTATTACACAGCGACACAAGCTGCCCGGAGTGGAAGTGTCATTGGTATTTCGTTCACGCTGAATCTCGTTAGCCGAGCCTCGGTGATTGCCTACGCGTAAAACCCCGAAATAATTTCTAATCGAGATGTTCAAGTGCCCCTCGATGTTATATTATCTCTGTTCTTTCGTTCCACTTTCGTGAAAGCGGCTGTCGGTGCTCAATGAGCGGTGAGTGCTACATGGCTCATTGTCATGTGGCCTTATCTTTCGACTTTTCTTTTTCCCCGCAAAGCGTCAACTCGCTGGATAATTATGCCATCAGCTTTTTCGATCAGTGCAGTCCCTATTATCACGCTGATGCGAGATACAAGCGTTTCTCTTCGCCATATCAAACGCTTCGCCGGCGCGTCATTGCAGCGCTATCACGGACGCAATGGAGCGCAGGCTCCGTGGCGGAGAGATGCCGCCGCACTTCTCCGTCTTCACTCACTCCTTTTTTTTTTTGTCTTTATTTCTTCCCTTCTTGCCAGCGTCGCGTCGTCTCGAGAGAGCATTGCCTTTTATAGCGAGCCGTTCGGGAGGCAGGCGGGAGGCAGAGTACGAGAGCAAGTCTCGCCACAGAACGTCTCGCTGCGTGGATCTGCGAACCGCGGCGGTGCGCCGGCCGTCCCAACGGAGCAGCGGCCCTCTCGGTCGGTGCCCAACGCCAGCGCGAAGGGGTTTTCGCAGGCGTGGCGCTTGTTCGCGTTGCGCCCTTCGAGCGCGGTTTTAAATGTGCGCGTACTGTAAGTTGGGCTGGACCATCTGTTTTTCGTAATCGATACATAGGTACAGCGCTGCTATTGAAAGGGCGTTTCATGCCATTTCTTATAACAAGACACATCGTAACTGATGTTATTAATAAAGGTTCTTGGCACTGTTTTACATGTATCCATGAAACTCGCTCGTCTGTTTTTTTTGTTTTTCTTTTTTGCGTTTAAACATTTAAGTGTCAGCCGTGTTCTTACTGAGAATCTGAGATCCAATGGGTTGAGTGTTGCCTTTTTAAATTTTTTTTAAAAATCACAGATCCTAGAGGCAGCATTGCCGACGAGAAGGCAAACGACTAACAAAGTCCGCAAGAGGGCATCGAAGTGAGCCGTTGCATCACTGGCATCGAGATCTTGCTGTGATACTGGTGTTCGTGTGTACTCGTGGCCACGTTTCCACGCATCTTATCCACACTGCCTACCACGAGAACGGAATAATTGAACCTATATAGTCCCCTGTAGAGTCACAATTGATATCGTCCAAACAGTGATAATTCTGCCGCCACTTTAGGCGATGTCCTTGCGTTTTTCGCCGAAAACTCTTTCTGTCATCGTCCGGCGTCCGCTCCTGTTGGGCTGTGCGCTCCCCGGTCTGGACGGGGAAGTGCACTGGGCTGGCTTCTTCTGCGGCTGTCTCTTCTTTGTGCCTTCCTCTCCGTCTCCGCTTCTTCGCACCACACTGGCCGCCCGGCGTGCGGGCTCTTTTGATCCGCTTTACTTGTCCTCCTCGCTTCCGCTCTTTCAGGAGGAAAGTTAGCCAACTATAAACACACCGACGGCGAGACACAAGAAACACATCCGCCCCGCGGCGCGGCTGCTGGGAACCGCGGCGAGCAGCAGCAGCAGCAGCAGCAGCCGCGAGGCTCCTACGCCGGCAGTGAAACGTGGCCCGCGCGGGAGAGAGGACGATCAGTACAAGCCAAGGAAGTGGATCTCTGGCTTTTCGTGCAATATTGCGAGCCCGAAATATCCACGCGAAGTAAATGCGCATCATTGTTTATCGGCCTTTAAACCTTCCATTGCCCAGCAACACAAATAAGTACACTGACGCTCACCGCACATACACACGCACGCACGCATGCAGGCGTAAATACATCCGTGAACTTACATAGCAAGACATCGCGCGAGCTCTATCACAGGTCTGTGCATCCGACCGCGATACAAAAAAACTCAGGCACTTTTTTTTTTTGTCTGAGTAAATACATCTTGGTTCATCATTGTGGTGTATGTCGCTGAAATAGTAAGCGTCTTTTTTTCCCCCTTTCTCTTTTTCCTTCTTTCTTAAAAAAAAAAAAACCCTCCCAAAGCAACATGATGAACTGGTTCGAGCAGAGAGAAAGGAAATCATATAACACCGTTCTTCTCATTTCTGCAGCCGTCCCGAGTTCAGCTCCGTGAATATACGGAAAAGCATCAATCAGATTTCGAGCGCGTTCATCCACCCACCGTTGATTTTAGTTATTCTCGAGGAAAATAAACTTCGCCTTTTCATACCCCGGCATAGTACATAATCAACCGCTGCGGCGGTGTATGTATACTGCGTTTTCAGATAACACGTTCAAGAAGTCTTAAACATAGAATTCCCCAGGAAAAAAGAAAACTTCAGATGTACACAGCCTGGTGCGACGGACGTCCATGAACTTGTAAATCGCGTTAATTAACAGCTCATCAACTACTGTTCGCTATAGTTAACTTTGCAAGTAATTACATTACGGCGCATATTGCAAGGCGCAATTCGCATGGCGTAGTCCACTTTCAGCGAATATTCACGGTGACACGATTTCCGATATATTATGATCCCCAAAGCGGGCAACGAAATACGTAAGCGTCCCGGTAACCTGTGTGCTTCAACGTGCAAAACCGCGTTTTTCTTCTTTTTTTCTTTCTTAACAAGTCTGTGGAAGAACAAGGCATTTTTAGCGCAGATTTGATGGCGCGTATCTTGAAATCGACGCCACACTCAGGTTTCATTCCAAGTGGGTGATGCTTTGAGAAGCCACCGCGGTTACAATTCGTCAACTGCAATATGCGCCGCACCTCAATTCATTAAACAAAATTAATTATTGAACCGTGATATATTAAGTGTTGACTTTAACATCTATGGAGGTGTGCCACAAGGGACAGTATCCTTCCAAATTTGAATCCTCACAGCTAACAGGTATATAGTGTCGAGCAATCATGCGGTGCAAGAGGCCTCGTTCAAAATAGTATGCGTGTGGGTTACCCTGAGGCACACCTCAGCCGTTTCGTCCGCGTAGCTTCTACGAAAACAAGCACTGCCGGGGGCGTGCGTGCGTGTTCTACCTGAGGATGAGCTTCTTAAACAATGAAGCAAGATACGTCGCTTGCGCTGAAGTTGGCACTCTGAACGCTCGCGCACATTATATAGGTGAGTGCCGTGACTCTCGAGGTAAAGCCAATCAGAGCATGCTGAAATATGAAACGTTAATAATTGTGGGTTTTATACGTGCCAAAACCACGATATGATTATGAGTTACGCTGTAGTGGAGGGCTCCGGAAATTTAGACCACCTGGTGTTCTTTAACGTGCACCTAAATCTAAGTACAGGGGCCTCTAGCATTTTGCGTCCATCGAAATGCGACCGCCGTGGTCGGGATTCGATCCCGCGACCTTCGGGTCAGCAGTCGAGCATATAACAACTAGACTATCGTGGCGGGTGAAATCTGAAATGGACACCCCATATAATGGGCTGTTACAAAGTGACACAACCCCTGGACATCGTCCAATTCCGCCGTTGCAATATGGCGGAGTTTTGAACCGATGACTAATGCGAGAGACCGCGCTATTATTACAATCAGAGACAGGAAAGGCAATTCGACAACATGGCCGAATTCGACGATGTCGAAAATAGATATAGCACCCTATATCGACTTCATGCTTTCACGCGATGTCGTCAGGGCCGTGTAGTTCCAGCCCGCCGAACTGTTCTGCTTTGTTGTTAATTTCGTAGCAGCAGAAGTACCGTGGGCGACGGCTTTCGTGCATGTGCGACCGGCACAGAACGGGACGCCGCGCGTGGCATCGATTTTTCGCTGGAAGTGACTCCATGCGACCTTGAAAAGGCGGGCCGCTAGCGCCTCGCGCGTCGTGGGCGGTGTGTATTGCGACAGGACAACGGAAACGACAAAGTTAAGAAGAGAGAGAGAGAGAGAAAAAAAAAGTAGCATTTACTGTATTCGAACTCCATGTGCTCTCCTTTAGCCATCGTATCGTATGATGAACACGTCCGTTAAATAACGGCACATTCAACTGCATGGTTAGCATCGTAGCCCCTGGATGGAGCGGGGCTCTACGAAACACTCTACGAAACACTTTGTGCGCCTTCATGATATCATTGTCCCACTATAACGATCGTCACGCGCGTCCTTTCTTTAACATAGCGGACACAAAACAGCGCAAGAGACGGAGCACGAGAGAAAAGGAACCACAAACAACAGCGCTCTCTTGTGCTCCGTCTTTTGCGCTGTTTTCTTTCCGCTATGTCGTACCAACACGCCCAAGCATCCACTTTAGCTTCCTTTAACGCTGTAATGCCCGACACTTCCATGCTGCGAACGGCATGCGCGTTATCAGTGGTTCACGCATTCTTGGCAGAAATGTAGCGCGCGCAGAGGTTTTTCAGAAAGGGAACTCAAACAACACAGATGGCAATTGCGGCAACGACACGCCCCACAAAGTGCAAGGGGATTTGTAAAAGCTGCATGCAACTAATATAGTTTTGCTGCATACATCAGCAGACACCAATTGCGATCATGAAGCACAAACATCGATACACTTATTCTTACAATATATATGGTTTTAAAACAGTCTCGTGTACGTCCATTATGGCAATGCCAGAGGGTTCTGAAATAACCGATCGAATATGAGCGTTAGCGACACGCCGCAGTGACTCGGATGCTATGTACATGGTATTCTGCTTGTTTGTATCGTAGTGGGTTCGATTCAATATCATTGTGTATATAAGGCTTGACATCTTCCCCAAAAATCTTAGTTATTATTTCGTGAAAATTATTGTTCCAAGTGTTGCCATTGTGTAAGGCTGCACGTACGCACGTTTATCAAGGTGTATTCCCCCACCCCCCACCCCCTTGCGATCGCCTGCTCGTTATAGGGTCGCAACAGCACGGTCCGTCCCGCGGTCGCACTCTGCTCTTCGCGTCCTCAGCCAGAGCACCGACGATACACCGCGGGATGGATGTCTGTGGACGCCGCAGATGGTCGCGTGGCCAGCAGACATGCATGCTATCGACCTGCACCCGTTCTCGTTAGCGTTCCTGGTCATCGCGGTGCGCCCGTGTCTGAATGGTTAGCACTTTGAGAGCGGAGAAACGCGGCGAGCGCACAGGAGCCACGCATCGCCGAGCACGTCGGCCGGCTGCCTCCTCCCGTCGGGCGAAGCCGCGTCACCCGGCGAGCGAGATGCCAAGGTTGGCGCGCGCTGCCCGTGCGTGCGCAAGAGCGCGCTCAGCCAGCAGCACCGCCCGAAAAATGCAGAGAGCCCCACCACGTACGGTGTCATGCGTGTGATTCAGGTGCAGGCCACAGCGTAAACACGCGTTCCTGTGGTTTTCTGCACCACCAGTGACACCCGGCACTGCATCGTATACTTTCTTTTTTCACTGTTGTACGAAATTTTCCTACTTTTTTGCCGGGTTTGCTCTATGCAACTGAGCGAGACGGCTATAGAGCAAGGCGGTTTTTGAAATCTCTTTGAAAATGGTCCGTTAGTGAGACACGAGGAGCGACGAGGAAGGTATGGGATCGAGTTAGGTTTTTTTTTTTTTCATTCCTTACTTTCTCTCTTTTTCTCTTCATTACTTTATTCAGCAAACGTGAGGACAAACGTGTGACAGGTTGATAAAATAGGGAAACCGTATACTATAGATGCCTGTCGATACAAGCGAACGAACTTGCCCCGAGTCCTTTACGCAGCGTAAGCGACGCGCTGTGCACGGTGAGTCGTCGGTGTGTCCATTTCCCGTGATTGAACATCGAGGTCGCAAGGCGACAGTGAGAACAAACACTGCTTCAGAACACAAAAGACTTCAGTGCACACTTGTCAGGCCCCGCGTCGCCGCGAGATGGCATTGAATACGAATCCATCACCTGAGGGCTGAGGCGTCTGTGCGTTTTGCGGCTCACCCATTCACCGGTACTTGAGCTGAACGCATATGCACAGTCACGTAGGCTTTCTTCAGAACTTTTTTTGTTGATGTTGTTCACGCGCAGTGACAGCATGCAAGTGCGCACGTCAGCGCACCCACTCCCCTGTCTCGAATATATACACACATACGGGCACTGCACATAAATATGAAAAGAAAGTTGACGTCATATAGCAACCTTGCTGGGCGTCATATCTTGCGAGTCTTCTGGCCACAGAGGCCGCATTTCGATGGGAGCGAAATGCCAGAACACCGGCGTACTTTCATTTAGGTGGACGCTAAAAAAAACCCCAGGTTGTCAAAATTTATCCGGAGTCTCCCACTACGGTGTGCCTCATAATCATATCGTGGTTTTGGCACGTAAAACCCCAGCAATTGTTATTTTGTAGGTGGGTATTAATTAGCAGATTCCTTCAGTATCACTTATGAAATGCCCGTACAGAATGCAACACGTTCAATTTTCTTCTTCGTAAAAGGAGGATGGGGAGGAGGGAGAAAGGGGAGACGCCGCATCAGGTTGACTGTCCTCCACCGCCCAGTTAGTGTACGTTGGTGAAACTGATTGGGCTCACATTCTGACGTCATTGCAAATATGGGCGGCCAGCACTGGTAGCGCATAAAATATCCACCGCACCAATTGTAACTGATAAAGAAGTTGCCGTCACTGACCAAGTCAAGGTGAAGAACACGGGCTATAATTTTAAGGGGACACCTGGAGCCACCCTGTAAGCAGCAGTATGGCTACGGTGCCAAATTTCGTGGGAGGGTGCAAAAAAAAAAGAAAAACGTTTTGCTTTGAATTTTAGCAACAACAACAGCAACAAAAACAATAAAGAACATCTGTAAGATTCAACCACGCTGAAGAGCATCCACAAGTCTCAGCGACGAGGTCCGACCGAGCCGGTAATTCCACGCGGGCCTGTTCGGGTTGCTCGACGGCTCGATTGGCAGCTCCGACCAAGTCCCTCTATCGTTCACGTGGGTTCGAGCGGGGCCGCGAGTTACTCGCATGCCGAGAACCATCAGGGGAGGCGCGGGAACGGGTTGATCGTGCAGCCTTGACCTCACACACCTCTTCGCCTTCAAGCAGAGTTCTTGCCGGCCAAGCTATAGCGTTCGCTTGTGCAGAGTTATGGTGACCTTAACCTGCTACGAAATTGATTTGTCGACATATAGGCTTAACTGCAACAGATCATGTGCCTGCGCAATTGAATCTTGATCGCTTAGTGCGTTACTTGAATTGGACTATCTTGCATATACGTCAAGACAAAGCGCCCAAGCCGCGTTCTTCAATGGATGTGACCATGCGCGGCTGCATTTACGAGATGCTCTTGCCTCCTCTCGACCCGCTGGTTGCTTCTTGCTCTGGCAACTGCCTGCATGGTCGCCAGGAGCGCTTTCTGGGCAAGTTTCTTCACTTGTGTACTCCGCTGTACCATCGCTCAGTGTTTTTTATATGTGTGTGCGCGTGTGTACGTGCGTGAGCATTTTATATGTGGCGTGTGTTCGCGCTTTTCAGTATGTGCGTGACTTGGCTGCCGTGTAAATTGCCTCGTGTTCCAGGCTGGATTTCACAATTCCACAAACGTCTGTCTGCATTCCTGTGGCAAACATTTCCTGCTGCCATCTAGTACTCTAAAGTGCATTCAAGTTGCTTGGAACAGTTTTTCGCTCTCGTCCGGGGACTTCCGACGAACGCGTGGAAATCGAGGGTTCTGATGTGTGACCGTGCGTGTATATATATATATATATATATATATATATATATATATATATATATATATATATATATATATATGCGTGTATGCGAGTGAGCGCAGGGTGGAGGAGAGATCGATGGCGCGGTGAAAATAAGTTTTTTTTTTTTTTTTTAAACGTATCGTTAACCGGACAGTCAGCTGCCTGTTAGGCGTCGCCACATTCGGGATTAAAGCAAACGGGCAGTCACCTATACTCGCAATATCCGCAACGTGTGCAACTTCGTACGTTCGTCGAGCACCATCCATCTTTTTTCTCACGACGCATGAGGACGAGCATCCGGTATTGCAGAGTCGAACAAAAATGAATGCACTGTACACATTTTAAGCTTAAAAAATCACAGCATATCCACGGAGTGAATGATGATGAGTGGGCGAAGCTGCGGAGGTTCATCGGTAAACCGTGAATCTTCCGTGAATGCTGCCCAGTACATCATCACCGACGTGAGATCGGGCGCGTTTATACTAAAGGTTCGATGAGTTATGACGACTTGCAGCTCACTTTATTTTACATGTACGCTGTGAATTTTCATTGTTTAGAAAACCATTGCTTTAGAAAAATCTGGCGTCTTTCGTTAAGCAGCTGGCGTCTTTTCGTTTTGCTTTAGAAACATCTGGCGTTCTTTCGTTCTGCTTTTACAAAACATCTGGCGTCTTTCGTTGGTTTATTTCATCAATCAACGGCGTTTTGAACAAAATTTTTATTGTTTAATCACGCACAGGAGAAATCTCACCAGGCACTACCTTGGAGGTAAACAATGGCTGCTAATGGGAATGAGAGACAGAAGAAGTCGGCTTTTAGCTAACACTTACACTTCTACTTCTACTAACGTTTCCTACTGGAACATGCCAATGGCTGCTAATGGGGAACGAGAGACAGAAGAATTCGGCTTTTAGTTAACGCGCACGCTGCGAATTTTTTATTGTTCAACAACGCACAGGAAAAATCTCCAACCGGCACCACCCTGGAGGTCAAAGCGTAAGACTTGTTACGGACTACGACTACTACTACTACTACGAGGGACGAACGGGTGCCGCCTTAAGGAGCTTCGCCCCTAAAAGTTGGTGGACACTTGGCGTGTTGTCAGCTCTCAACAGGCTACAACACTCGGCACAGACAGCAGCAATAAGCCCTGTTAGTCCACAAACAAAGCAGAGGGAGTGGAACAGAATTATTAGGGTGGCTTGTTGGGCAAGTTGGTACATAGTTCTTCGTAAGGAAATGCCAGCAGCACTAAAGAAAAGAGAAGAAACTGAGCCAGGAAAAAGAGACAGGAACAGGTAGGAGCATCCTACCTGTTCCTGTCTCTTTTTCCTGGCTCAGTTTCTTCTCTTTTCTTTAGTGCTGCTGGCATTTCCTTACGAAGAACAGAATTACTTGAGTCGTTCTTTCTTGAAACGCCGGAACTTAAAGAAGGCGTGCTGTGTTCTATGGCGAACGCAAAGTTCATAAGATATAGACAGTGCACGAATCACAACTGCAGCTTGTGAAGGGAAGTGAGAATTTTACTGGGCAGCAGACCTCGATGCGAAATTGTCACGTCGACGGCAACACGCGATAACAGTAATTAGCGAGCTATTCATGACAGAGATTGTAATATTAAAAACGACTTTCACTCTGGATCTTATTAATCTCACGTTTACAGGAATGATTTTTTTTTCTTGGCTTTTCAAGTAACGGGGATGCCTGCAGCCTTCGGCTATACGTGAAGTACAGACTTCAGCGTCTCATCGCTGTGGTGGGTCCCTGAACTGATGAATTGTGCTCGAATTGTCGGGAAAAAGGGTCATGTTGTTACAGCAAGGTTCACATTAACCTATATATATATATATATATATATATATATATATATATATATATATATATATATATATATATATATATATATATATATATATATATATATATATATATATATATATATATATATTTGTACTAAATTTAGCAGCAACAGCCAATCCGATTCCTCTTACGCAGCAGTCTCTACGTGGGATCACGAAACAGTCGGTAGTGAGGCAAAATGGCTGCAGTAAGCTGGCAATATATATACTAGAAGAAAGTGGTATCAGAAGAGTCGCCCCACGATAGTACATTCGTCCTCGGAAATGACGAGTTCGCTTGTCTAGAAAACAGATAGTATAGCCACAAAGGATGGAGTGAGTGAGAGAGAGAGAGAGAGAGAGAGAGAGCCGCACTGATGAGCAAGAGGCGGTGACTGAGTACGCAAGCATATATAGCGCGAAGCCAGGGCGAGTGTCTGGACATCCTGGCATCTCAGTGTGATTGACTCAATATGGAGAATACCGATCAACGCCTCCCGTAAAGCCTCCCGCGCTTTTATAGTGTCATGCGTATTGTATCATTTCCTTTCATACGTTATTTGAAGCTCAGGAGGCTGAAATGGCCTCGACATTTTTTTTTTCTTTTGAACCACTTAGTGACCCATACGCACAAACTCCCTCCCTTACCTCCGACCTGCCATAACACACGCGCTCGAAAATATGAACCCTTCTCAAGCTGAATGTGGAACGCGCCATAGAAAAGGGCAGAGTACGTCTTTACGAGCGATGATGTAGGGGCAAAACCCCGCTCTCACAAAGAAACGAAAGAAAATAGAGGAAGAAAAGAAACACGCCCCTGCTTCTATTCGACGGCGAAACAGAGAAGAAAATTGATCCGAACCCTGCGCAGAGTACGAACGATGCTTCCATGCCATTCGTGGCGCCGACGTGGTATATAATACAGCTCCGCTGACGCCGTGGCATGCGTGAGTGGGAGCGGTCGAGCCACGAGTTAATGATGAGGGTCACGAACGACACACAGCGGAATGCCACGAGAAACGATACTACAATAAGGGTGATGACTAAAGGGCGACGTTGATAAACTGAAGGGCAGCACACGGCTGAGGTTGAGGATGGGAAGGAATAAAAAGAACTCTCAGACTTTTGGCGGCTCCGTCGTTCGCACCAGTAACAGAAGTTCAGCGGAAGATGGTGGCTTGAAGTGATGAGAAATCGTTGAACGAGGAACGGTCGCTGGAGCCAAGTGCTCTTAGCGAAACGTTGCCTCCAGTGTCATCCCCTCATGTTCGACGATTTCTTATCAATTCGCACCAGCATTCGCACAAACGTGGAAATGTGTTCCGTAACTTTTTTTTTTTTTATTTCATTGTTTGTTTGCTTGTTTTTCATTCTTTTAGGACTTATTCATTGGTTCGCACGAAGTGATGCCCCCACTATCCACGAGGTCGGCCACAGAGCGACATGAAATGAGCAATAGAAGATGAACCAGAACAATATTGCATACGGTCCCTGATTACCTTTACTCTGCATCTGTGCTATATAATTACTTGTTAATTAAGTGCTGAGCTGCGGCTTGGCCTCCCGTGTGTGTGTGTGTGTGTGTGTGTGTGTGTGTGTGTGTGTGTGTGTGTGTGTGTGTGTGTGTGTGTGTGTGTGTGTGTGTGTGTGTGTGTGTGTGTGTGTGTGTGTGTGTGTGTGTGTGTGTGTGTGTGTGTGTGTGTGTGTGTGTGTGTTTTAAGCATTTAAGTATTTAATACGTCTTTAAGTATTTAATAATAATATAAAAAACCGTATGCATTCACTTGACACTTTTCGGAGAAGACAGGCGGCCGATATCAACAGCTCAAGGTTAACCCACGCCGGCGGCGAAGAAGCGCGAATAATAATGAAAATTAGTTATTTGCAGTTTGATAGCCGTTTACATATCACTCAAGGATATGCTCAGAAGTCAATCAATATCTTGGTGCCTGTGCTAAGCAATAATCACCAACATTCCGTGAAAACGTATGTAATTGTTCTTTTTTCTCCTACACAAACGGCGTTCCGACATGCGCTGTTCATGTTCATTTAGGGAGATTCGAGCTCTCTAACGCGGTGTTCGCGTACATCTCAACCATTTCGTGGATTGGCACAATATTCTAGATGTTGACACCGGATGCACCATATCAGCCTTGCGGGACCCTTCATGGAAATCGAGAATCATGCCAGGGGGCGTAGTCAGGGGAGGGGGGGGGAGGGTTCAACCCTTTCACCGAAATTTTTCAATTTTGCACGTCTGTGTATACATACATACACGCGCACATACAAACGCACGCACGAACATACATATAGTATAATTGACCCCCCCCCCCCCCCCGAAAAAACATTCCGGCTACGTTACTGGATCATGCGGACAACGTTAGCCCGAACTATGACACCTCTAGAACCATTTGTTAAAAACCCGCCGTGGTTTCTTGGCGGGATGATGTGTACCGCTGCTAAGCTTGAGGTCGTGGGTTCGATTCGCGGCCACGGCGGCTGCATTTCGTTGGGGTCCAGATGCAGTAACATCCGTGTACTTAGATTCAGGTGCACCTTAAAGAGCCCAAGGTGACCAAAATTAATCCGGTGTCCTCCACCACGGCGTGCCTCATGATCATCGTGATTTTGACATTTAAAACCCCAGAAATTATTATTTGTTAAAAAGCAAATGCCTTGTCGCGAAGGTACGTAATTTTCCCTTGAAACCGTGCTAATGCTCACCGATGAGAAGGAAAAAAATATCATTACACCGCGTATTATTTTTATTAACGTCGCACATTCGTTAGTTTGTTTTCCAATTCTTGTTTTTGTTTCTTTTTTTGTATTTTTTTTCTAGCGCTTCCGCTGTCATCCGGAAGCAGAAAGCTCCGTCACGTGCTGTGCATGTTGCAACGTCTGTGTCTGCGAACCGTGCCAACTTTCTTTCTCTTCCTCTTTATTTTCTTGCCGAGCGCCCTACGCCCAACGCTAACGGCCAGTGCACGCGACCTGGACCTGGAAGGCTCTCGTGTACGGCGGATGAACCGGGCTCCGATCACGGGCCTGTCGAATGCTTGACGAGAGCACGGCCGGCAGGCCGGAATGGGCGGCACCGAACCAGAGAAGGCAGAAACCGGTGCGGCGGCAGCCGACGCCGGCGCTGCATCTACTCGCGAGAGTTTCTCCCGAAATAACGCCGGCTCGCCACAGTACGCGCAAAAGCGGGACTCGTCTGCGGCGGAGGGCAACGGCCTTTCCGGCGTCCACTGCGTCCCCCTCCGCCGGCGGAGCGGTGGCCCCGGCGTGTCCCCGTAGATGCTGCACGCACGCGTTGCACGGGTTGCACTACACACGCAGGCGGCGGCGGCGCAATAGCTTCACGCTTCAAGGTGCGCGCACTGCAGCACGTGGAAGGACGGTGGTTTGCGCAGACGTGGAGCGGAGTAGTCGACCATCTTGGGGCGCAGAATTCGTCCGGCGACGAAATTGGCTGCACTCGAAACCACTTACATTGACTCCTGGAAGCGCTTCTGTTTTGATATTATACCGCGCAATCTGGTGCAAAAAGTAATCGAGGAGTAACGTCGGATCGTTGAGTGGACCGTTTTTTTTTTTTTTTAACTGAGCTATATAGGCAAACTACGGGACATCAGGGCGAGTTGCGTTATATAAGAAGCGATCATACATACAGAGGGAAACGAGTCACCCAATATATCCATGTATTCCCCCTCTATCTTTTTTTTTTTCTTTTTCCTGCGCATGCCAGGAAAGTATAGCGAAAGTCTGAAGCTTGTTCGAAGATGGCGAAGCGACAGAGTGATGCTTAGCCCACCGTTCAGGTAACTGACCGAGTATATATACACTGTTCTACAGTGACAATTATTCCAAGATTACAGACGTCAAAGCAACGTCTGAAAGGGAGTGTGTGGTGAGAGGAGGTGGCTGCTCTCCCGCATCCTTAGTTACGACGCCACTGATACAAGAGGAGGGCCATGATGAGGATCGGATGATGAGGATCATACAGCGGCATATCTGCTGCCGGGTATCTGCTCCTTGTAGAATAAGTGAAGGAATTCCATAATTCTACCGCAGAATTGGTACGTACAACATAAACTTGCGAGGCATCGATAGTAAAGTATCGGTGCGAGTCCTGGAGATATCGGAGCCCTGGAATGAGTGCGACGAGGGAAAGCCCGCATGTGGTATACAGTTGAGGGCTGCCGGGCCTCGCAGCCTTCGACCCAAACGTTTTCCTGGACATCTTAGGGCCGAAAGTATGCACCCGGGAAATGTATGTGTGCTCTTACGTGCCCTTCAATTTCCTCGCTCCAGCGATTCCAGAGACTACACCTCGCCCGCCCCTCCATCGCTCGGCATCTGAGACGCATATAGTCAATCTGTTTCTTCCTATTTTACTCTTTCAAGCGTTTATCTTGCACTTTGCAGTCTACGCGCTTGACGACTAGGTTAAAACAACAAAAACAAATGAGGTTGTGGAGTCTCTGAGAGATTTCATGCAACTCCTACAGAAACTGTATACGTCTACGTGGCGCCGGTCCTTTTTTTTTTTTGCAATGTTTACAGCAGGTGAACGCAACAGAAATTCAGTGCGACTTTGCTGGCGTAAGTGTCGGGCGTCCGTCTATTTATACGATTGGTTCATTTATTGTGACGATATTGTCACGGGCGAAATAAGACAGACAGCCAGGTGTTGACGTCTTCCCCAGAACCAGACCAGCAACAACAACGTTCTCTTCTTCTTCCACTCGCGTGTACGTGCCACAGCGGATGGCTCATACATGATGGCATGTGGCAATATGAACCAGCGCGAGACGGTTTCATGCGGCATAAACCTTTAGTTGAGACGCTCGTCCAGCATTTTGGTTGTCTCGCTAACTTGACACTCCAGTGTGATTTATCGTCGATTCGCCCATCTGTGCGTCCTGTTTCAGGTCACTGATTCCCGGAGGAAGTGAACGCCGGCTTAAGTGCGATTAATCGAAGTGAGCACTGCACGCTGCTTTAGAGGAATCCATGCAGAGCAGTGCAATAAAATACGTAAAAAGAAAAGGAAGAAATAAAACACCTCCCCTTCTTGTTCTCCCTATTTCTTCGCGCTGCGCGGAACCCATGAAAACACGCACTTAGTTTCGTTATATGTCCTAAACGACTATTAACTTTATGGTTAATAGCCATGCTATATATATATATATATATATATATACACTATTCGTTGTCTGGATCAGATGATTCACGGTGACGTGGAAGATAGGTAGACGCGAGACGACATCACTGCTTTGTTGGAGGTATTGTAATAGCTAACGACATGTTGCATTATTTGTATAGAGAAGCGGAATGACGTTCAGTGGTCAGTCGAAGTTAACCTATAAGCAGTTAGTACATCGACGCGCGATTATCACCTTCTCGCTTCGTAAGAAGACATGAAATCTCCCCCCCCCCCCCCCGTGCGCTCAAATAAGAGGTAAATAATAATATAGGCAGTGGGGAAAGCTTCTTAGTTTTGATTTGCACAAATAAAGTATAGCTCGTGCGAACCTCCACCGATTCTGCAGGCGTCCCAAGGCATCACAGGAACTGTGAGATGCCTCAGTACAGGTCGCAGACTCTCTTGGGTATGTTCTTTGATGTAAAGAAAAATGTATAGCGACGCGACCGTTCTTGCATTCGATCCCTATAGGAGTGCAGCTGCAGTGGGCAATCAAATCCGCGAAATCATGGCCAGCAACAAAATGCCACGGTATACATATATCGCCCATGCAAATTTTTGCGAGGCTCGAATCTCCAAGCGCGGAAAGCTATTCGAGACACGACAGACAATTTTATGTCGTAAAAGGCTGTCGCACAGTGCTGTCGAACAGCACCGCAAGACACGACTCAAGAGCAATGAAAAATTCGTAAACAGGGTTTGTGCGCTTAGGCGACGTTTCGACAAGCGGACTTGTCTTCTTCAAGGCTGCAACTGTTTTCCTTGAAAGCAGTTGCAGCCTTGAAGAAGACAAGTCCGCTTGTCGAAACGTCGCCTCCAGCACACAAACCCTGTTTACGAATTTTTCATCGCAAGCTCCCTTTTCCTCCTGACTCCTGCCCTTTTTTTCTTTTTCTCTCTCTCTCTCTCTCTCTTTTTTTTACTCAAAAGCAAGCAGCACGTACATTGCGACCCAGACTGGTGTTGGCTATATAGGTGGATATCAATTAACACAGCTCCTCGAAGTCGAGGATATATGGAGCGCACAGACTAGACCTGCGAAATAGAGAGACGTTATTATCTAGTGTTTGTTTATAATCAGTACTGAACAATTAAGGCTACTTGGCTGAAATAGTCACCACCTTGTGGTCGCGATACCTACCAGCTCTCTTTTTTCGAATATGCGCTTTTTTGTTTACTTTTCGCTTCCACGGTCCTCGTAGTTTTGAATCGTGCAGCGATACTGTAAATCGTGACTTATTATATACGTCACAGTGCACCGCAATCTAGCTATACCCTTCTCAGTGGGACTGTCGCCGCCAGCTCCAGTCAAGCAGCCTAGCAGGGAGCGGCAGCCAGTGCATGCGCACAGTGGCGTCGGTCAAGCACGCGACGCGGCAACATGCATATGCTGAAAGCGGCGGCCCACTTGGAGGGATGAGCGCCGTAGGCAGTGCACGGCGACGATATTGATCACCGCCTATTTTTCACCTCCTCGAAATTACATCTGCGCTGGGCCGCGGCGCGGAACGACGAAAACAAAAGAGGCCGTGCATGGCGGCGGGACGGGTCTACGCAACCAGGTCGTCCGCTCGGCGGCGAAGTAGAGCGGCCGCGCATCGCGCTCACTGGGCCTCCTCGCTGATGAGCGGGGACATCCGGCCCGGGGCAATGATGAAAAGGCGGCCGGCAGTGGACCTGCACGGGACGCTTAAATGCAGACGGGCGAGGCATCATCGTGCACACACAACAGTGACTCTTCCATTTGTGTATATAGTAATGATCCAGCTGCAACAGCCGCTTCGATCTCACTCGTACTGTCCGTCGTTGTTGCCTCGTGTATGGCGAAGACGAACGCGCGCGTATACAAACGCACGCTGCATGGCATACGCGATTATTGAAATATTGATTGAATGACAGCAGGGGCGCGCCGACACAAGGGGAAACAGACAGCTCTCATGGGGACGATGTCGACCGCGACGCTGGCGTCGATTATGTGACTGAGTCATGGGCACTGCGGCGGGCGCTGACGTGGCGAGCCATCCGAGCGATCATCACGCAGTATACCCGCAATATGCAGAGGCAACTTTGGCGAGTCACTTTTGTAATTTTATGGCCGCCAACGCAACATCACTTGCGCTGATCGGCGCTGTTTCACATACGAGTTAAGACGAGACACAAACCATGCGCCACGATCAGTCAGGGAGGACCTGATAGCATAGGCGTGCGTACCGGGGGGGAAGGGGGGGGGGGGGGCGGCCGCCGCCCCTAATCATCCAGGAGGGGGGGGGGTGCAAAATCTGCCCCGTACATTGACCCTTCTAGTCACCTAAGAGGGGGGGGGGGGTCAAAATCTGCCCCATACATGGACTTATTAGGGTGGGGGGGGGGGGCGCTGCGATGAACCTTCCCCCCTAATGAGGAACCCTGCGCACGCCTATGCCTGATAGGTCCTTAATTCAGAACGAGTGCGCAACGAAAAAACACGCACGACAAAGAAGACACACGTCCGTGTTTTTTCGTTGCGTAGTCGTTCTGACGTTATGAATTACCAATTTGTCCAAAATGCTGCTCTCATTAAGTTGACAGGTCCTCTTCTTGAGGGTCAGAAAGGGCGGGGGACTTAAGCATCTAGAAGAACAAAAATGGGGTGGAGTGCGTTTATGCAGGTATTCTCAGATTATGAAAGGCGGTGCACCACTGCAGTCTCCCTCAATGAAATGTATATAACAGCTGCATCTTACCCGTACCTTCCCAGTGGAGTAGCCAGGGGGTGGCACACCGGGTGTCCGTGCCCCCCCCCCCTCGAAATTCTTTTTGACATGGCGTACAGAGCCATAGGCGTATCTACCGAAGGGGGGGGGGGGGGCAAGAGGGGCGCTAGCCCCCCCCCCCCCCCCCAACTTTCGACAGTGGTTATTGTCAGCTGCAGACTGAGAAACTAACAAGTCAGGCAAAGTTTTCCTTGAAGGCAGCAATAACTAACTTTGTAAGAAAATTTGTCCTACGATCCTGCTGTGACGACTGTCCTCCGTGTGTGATGACCACGTACTGTAGGCTACCTTCGGTGCGGGCTGCCTATTCCACACTTGTGCGTCTTGCGCTCGAGCATTGCAGAGGAGGCTATCGCTCAGCAGGGGCTCTATAACATTACAGCAATCTGTCATGATTTTATTTTGTTATGCCTGGCCTGAAATTTAAGTTATCCGCGACGCAAATATGGACGGGAACCAGTAAACATTTTATAGCCCAATCAAACGCTCTCCTTTTTCAGGAAATTCAGTTTCTTTCTTTGAAAACCAATAGCATCGCCACTGCTCCACATTCAAGCTGCTGTGAGTTGATGAGTGTGTAGAAGTGCCCAGTATTTTAGTTGTGCCTAGCCAGGACATCTAAAATAGATTCCCACTTTAGTATCCGATTAGGGTGCTTCACTTGCTTATCATATGGTAGCCTGCAGCGACCGTGGCGGCTTGTAACAAGGCAGTGGACTCGAGCACATTGAGAAGACCAGCTTTCAAGTTTGCCCCGTTACTTGATCTACATCACCAGGGAGATGATCAGCGTCCATGGTTTTCTGGACTAAGACGGCTGCCTACCTGCAAAGGATTGTGTCTGTTCCTAATAATGTTTATTTCTGTCTCTTGTCAGCAACGATGAATTCACAGAGAGTTGTACACGCGCAAAAACAGCTCAACACCGTTATACTACAACTGAAAGTATCCATTATACATATGAATCCATCTCGCCCGCTGCTATAGGCAGCCGCTGCCAATGTGATTGGCGGGTAGCCCTATTAAATTACGTTCAGAAAGAGACACTGTCTGGCTATTCCAAAAAAAAAAAAAAAGAGTTGTTGTTCAAACCAGTAATGTGCTGTTTATTGTTCACACTTCATTTTAACGCCGCGAGTTTTCGCAGACTTGTGACGTCGCGTAACAACAAGGCGATTTTACGGCACATTGAACATTTTTGACGAATAGCGAAGAACTAATGACAAACAATACGCTGTATTGAAAATAGTTCATTATTATTAGATTTTTACGCAATCATGCATACGTGGTAATTACGTGGTGGATCCCTTACGCGTCATTTGTTGCGTCGTTTTACGAGCAGCTGCTGTGAGCATGACCCAGAAAATTTCGACCACTCAGTAACAGCTAACGATTTATACGGGGTCGTTAGCTGTTGCGAACAATGCGGGGTAGTTTAACGTTATAATCGCCAACATTTTTCAAGGAAATTTTGAGCTTACGCAGTTTACATAGGCTATTTACTTGGGAGGAACCGGAGGGGAGGAGCAAAGGGCCACTTCACCGCTTTTCCGTCCACCCCCCACCCAAGCTGGGAAAAGTAGGACGGCAAGGAACGACACCTAGTATAAAAAAAAAACATTGTTGATCCCTCCGTCATAGGGATCGGAATAACACGAAAGTAAAGCATGCCCTTACAGAAGTAACTGAATGTTGACTGTACGTTGATATAAGATAGTTTGCACAGTGTATATTGATGTCTGGCAGCTATAGCCCCGTTTAACGTGGATGTGCCAACTTTGATGATTGGTGGTACATCTTCTCCCCGACGACTAGCGTCCCTGCTAAATGATTAAACAAACCCTTGTCGTAGCTGTAGTAGTTAACGGTGAAAGCGTAATCAGAGAACTAGGTGTGATAGCCAGAAGAGCGTCGCATATTAGACGCAGAACTTGGTCGCCATCCCGCGGCATGTTAAAATGTGATTGAACACCACGGCCGGACTAGAGGGAAACGCAAAGCGCGTCGTGCCGCCCCGGTAGCCCGGCGGCGATTTTTCTAACGGCGAGCGCTTGAGCGGGGAACGCGGTGTTACAGTCAAGTGAAGCAGACGCGCGTCGCAGAGCTATGAGCGAGGCCGACGCTTTTACGACGCTTGGCTAAGGTCGCCACCACGCGGTGTGTTAAGGCATTGACAAAATTGAACTTCTATTGAAAACGCGCCGAATGGGAGGGACGTGTAACGCGTTGCAGGTGCTAATCGCAGAGGCCACAGTAATGACGAATTACTTTACCGCTCCCAGAGGGCACCACCCCGCCGACCGGGAGAATGGTAGATATAAAAAGCGCGTTTGTAAAGCATCTAGAGTCTGTGACTGTGGCGCAGTGGATAGCGTGCCCGGCATCTGTAGTTGCGGACCGAGAGGTCGTGGCTTCGATGCCCGTTGGCGGAACCTTTTTTCTTTGCCATCTGATCGTGTATATTTTTTCAACGTCATTTCCGTGACGGAAATACGTCACCGAAGTCTTGGTGGACCCCGGCATAAAACACTTTCGTGTTAAAATTCGTAGTCATTTATAATCTTATATAACTATACACAACCAGCTCATTGTGGTTTGGTTAAGTATTATTCGGCTGAACTTGGTGTTCTTCTCAAGAAAGACTTTACATTAGAGGGCTCTAACAGTAAAGAAATTGGCACTAGGCTTATCCTGAAGACTTCTACGAAGTATCTCGCTTTGTCAGCTACATGTTTTGTTTAATAAGTGAGAATTTAAGGTACTAGAGTCAAAGCAGGTTCTTAATACTCATCGTATCTACAGCTCCAAACTAAGACTGGGAAGTTTGCTGATGCAGTGCGCATATGATTAGGTTAAATTTGATTGTACTTTTTAAACTTCACGGAAAGATTTCCAAGATGTTATTAAACACTGCTGTGTTGTCGAGGTATAGGGCGGCCCAGCCTGCACAATCTGTTTGTGCAGATTCTTCCTTGACTTAAAACAAGCACTTTTGAAAAGCAAGTAATCTGATCAGCTCTATGAATATAAAAAATCTCCTCATATATATAGATATAGTGAGCATTGTTTATGCCCTTCATGTTCTCATATGTACATACTCATCATCACCAACTGTTGTGGGGCTCATACTCGGGGCAATAAATAAGAGTCGTGAGAGTCCTAAACGTTGTCTCACAAGTGGTGGAGAGTGCTGTCCGGTCCCTGAATCCTCTCTCGCTAACAGATCCTCTCCAGCTTCACCGCGAACACATCCCTGCAGCATCCCCTCGGGACGCCGCTTACACCCCTTGCGTTCGGTGATGTCGCAAGACGAGCAGCACGGCTCGGCAGCAACCCCAATGCTTGCCCCTGCGGCAACCCCTTCTTGGATGGTCACCAGCCCTCAGAAGGACCCACCGATGTTCGCTGGGCTTCGCGGCGAGGACGTTGAAGACTAGCTGGAGGAGTATGACCGCGTGAGTGCCATCAACCATGGGATGAGCCTGCGAAACTCACCCACGTTGCGTTTTTCCTGACAGGCGTCGCAAAGACATGGTTCTTCAACCATGCTACAGATTTCCCGAATTGTACCTCTTTTACAATTCAACTACGCCAGATTTTTGCCAACCCGTCGGTGCGTTCAGATATCGCGAAGAAGAGGCTTGCTGGGCGTGTTCAACACACGGGCGAGTCATACACTTCTTACATCGAAGACGTGCTCGCCCTCTGCCGCCGCGCCGACAGCTCCATGGCGGAGAATGACCGACATCCCCAGTGAACTATCATGTCACCCCCGTCGAGGTCTCTTCGGACCGTCGTTACCGTGCTTCTGAGATAGTGCACGTATCGCGTCTCAAGCCATACGTTCGGCGTACCTTTCCCAGAGAACATCTACCCTTTCCCGCCTAAATCTCCCGCGCGCGCGGGGAGATTAGCGTGAGCATTGTTCATGCCCTTCATGTTCTCATATGTACATACGAGGGTGGTCTTAAAAGTTCTCGGCCTGATGTAGAAAAAAGCGTTTTGGACCTTCAAAATTATTTTTATTTTTCAACATAGTCTCCTCTCAACTCTATACACTTGGTCTATCGATATTCCAGAGCCAGGATTCCGTCCTTAAAATGACTCTGTGGAAGTCCTGAAAAGTACTCATCCACAGCAGCAATCGCTTCTTCATTTGATGAAAACGTTGCCCACCAAGAAAGATTTTGAGTTTTGGGAACAGGTAGTAGTCCGACGGGGCCAAGTCAGGAGAATAGGGTGGGTGCTCCGACAAATCGTGCTTCAAATCGTGAAATTTAGCCATTGCAAGATGTCCTTTGTGCACCGGTGCATTGTCCTGATGAAAGATGATTTTCTTCTTCTGCAAACCTGGTCTTTCCTCACGAATTTTCTGATTCAATTGAGTCAAAAGGTCAGAATAATACTCCCCAGTTATGGTTTTAGCCTTTTCAAGATAATCCACAAGCAGAATGCCTTTAGCGTCCCAAAAAACAGAGGCCATCACCTTTCCTGCGGAGGGAACTGACTTGGCTTTCTTTGGTGCAGAGGACCCGGCTTCAGTCCACTGCTTTGATTGTTGTTTCGATTCCGGTGTGCAGGGGCGTAGCCAAGGGGGGGGTTGGGGCGGGTTCAACCCCCCCCCCCCCGAAATTTTTGAATTTTGCTTGCGCATATATACACGCACACATACAAACGCACGCACGAACATACATAATGTATGGTTGAACCCCCCCCCGAAAAAAATTTCTGGCTACGCCTCTGCCGGTGTGTAATGGCGAATCCAAGTTTCATCCATTGTTATAAATCTGCGCAAAAAGTCCGCTGGATTTTTGTTATACAGCTCCAAAGCACGCCGTGACATCGTCATGCGGTTGCGTTTTTGCTCAGGAGTAAGGATGCGCGGCACCCATCTTGCACAGAGCTTGTTCATGTGTAATTCGTTATGCAAAATGTGACATACACGTTCCACTGAGATGCCAACAGCCTCGGCAATTTCATGCAACTTCACTCTCCTGTCTTCCAAAACCATATCGTGCACGCGGTCAATCAATTCAGGAGTTGTTGCACTTTTTGGGCGCCCTTCGCGCGGGCCATCTTCAATGCTCTCTCTCCCCCGCTTAAACTCAGCAGCACATTTCTTGACTGTGGAGTATGAAGGTGAATCTTGCTTGTAAACTTTAACAAACTTTTGGTGAATTTCATTCGGAGATAAACCTTCTTTTACAAAGAACTTTATCACCGCACGGTACTCAAGCTTCTCCATGCCTTCCGGTGCTTCACACTACACCCACTATGATCGACTGTCAAAGCCAAACTGCTAATCGGCACTAGATGGCGTTTCATCTGAGACTTGCAGAGACTTGTATGAACGTGCACATGAGTGCTACAAGTTCTCGCTCGCGTGGTTCTTATTGAGGACGAGAACTTTTCAGACCACCCTCGTACTCATCATCACCGTGTTTGGGTTGTGGGGCTCATACTCGGGACAATAAAGAAGAGTCTTGAGAGTCCTAAACGTTGCTTCACAATATATATATATATATATATATATATATATATATATATATATATATATATATATATATATATATATATATATATATATATATATATATATATATATATATATATATATATATATATAATTTTGAATGATGAGTACGAGGGTGGTCTGAAAAGTTCTCGTCCTCAATAAGAACCACGCGAGCGAGAACTTATAGCACTCATGTGCACGTTCATACAAGTATATTTACGGCGGACAGAGTGAGCGACGCCAGCCCTCCCACCCCCACTCGCGAACGAGTTGGCACGCCACTGTACAGAGCACAATATGACAGTCGACCGCATCTGCCTGCCCGGTCCCCACTTCAGATCAAGGAGGTGCCCCCCCCCCCCTCCACCTTCCCCGAAAAAAATGTCTGCCTACGCCCCTGTATACTTTTCTACGGGGCTTAAACCTGGAGGCCTACGGAAAGGGTTCAACTTAAATTGACGAAGACGCAGCGAGCCACGGAAACGAAAATTATTGGTGTAAGGGTAAGGGACAAGAAGAGAGCACGGTGGGTCACGGAAGAAACGCGTGTATCCGAAATCGGAGTCATCTTAGTCGAAACATGGACAGGACATGTAGAGAAAAGGCAAGGTAAACGCTGGTCGTTAAAGAGTAACAGGCTGGATTCCAAGAGAAGGCAAGCGCGCCAGGGGGAGGCAGGAAGTTAGGAGGGCAGATGAGATTAAGAAGTTTGTGGGGATAACGTGGCCACAGCAAGCACGACGATCGGGTTGATTGGCGAAACATGGGAGACGCCTTTGCCTTGCAGTGGGCGTAGTCAGGCTGACAACGATGATGACATATGTATACACCACGCACTCGATAAATGTGTCATCCTTGTAGCAAGCAAACGTGATGTCTCGATTGAAGCGGTCGATCGCTTTGACAATTTGGGGCGAACATATATCTGTAACAGCTGTCCGTGTACCATAGCAAGCCTCGAGACTTGCAGCTTGCCACATAGATAGATGGCTTGCCACAAATTTTGAAAGCGGAAGCACTACATATGCGGGTACCACCACAACCCGCCGTATAAGAAGAATACTCATACAGGAAAGGTACACGGCGTGGGCTCTCTGCATCGAATCGGACACGTGAGTGCCGTTTACACGGTTAACAAAAGCCAGTCACGAGCTTGGAAGCGGCTACGAGTGAAGGCTAAATGGGCGAGTATTTCTTTGAAGGAACGGCTGTGGACTTGGCATCTAAAAAGCAGCAAGAGAACTCTCGTTCGCATGCGCACCGGGTCCTCGCTCGTATAGCCGCATAATATAAGGTAATTAGGCTCGTGTCGCCCGGCATCGGCTTGCAGTTGAAGCAGCGACCTTGTATTTACAACGAAAAGAGTGAAAAATAAATTGAAGGCCTAAGGGGTGCCGTAGAGGTACCGCGGGAAAAACGGCTAATTAATTTATTGCTTCATCTTGTAGTCAGCTCTGCAACTCTATCAAGCTGAAATTTCAAGGTTTCAAGGAATTCTCTCTCTCTCTCTCTTTGTATATATATATATATATATATATGACGCCCCGCATGCGTGTAGAAATAATCAAGAAAGTGCAAGGGCGGCCTGTTATTTCTCTTTCTTATTCTTGAATTTTTATATTAGGAGATTAGGAGATAAATATGCATCGTCCTTTTGCTGAATGAATAGGTAGAAAATGCTACTTCTTTCATTTTTTTCTCTTAATTACAAAGCAATCATAATAATGCTTGACATAAGGAAAGGAAAAAGAAAGAAAGAAAAGTATAAGCCAAACGTACAGGCCTGCCAAAGCCACAGAGGGGCTTGAAGGGCAACGCCTGGCAACCAGCAGGTAAATCACAGACAATTAAGACATTGCACGAGGAAATAAAGTACGTTCACATCCATATTGCGCAATAATCTAATAGCTGTGGTTGGGAGACATCATTAAAGATCCCAGGAAACCTTAAGAGTACTAATAAATAAAATATAAATAAGGTATAAATAAACTCGGAGGTAGATAACCGCAGTTTTTGTACAACGCAGCAACGCAAGTACAAGGTAACACAATGGAGGCAGTACAGCACTGTTAATTAGTAACTCTAGAAATACCAGGACACTAAAAAAGACCAGCGTGGCAAGAGGAAGGAGGGGTGGGGGGCTTCGTATACTGAGAATAATAATAATAATAATAATAATAATAATAATAATAATAATAATAATAATAATAATAATAATAATAATAATAGTAGTAGTAGTAGTAGTAGTAGTAGTAGTAGTAGTAGTAGTAGTAGTAGTAGTACTTACTGTTTGAATGTGATCTATCATTTTCTTCATATTCTGCTGTTAAAATAGTTTTGCTAGCACTATTTTGATTCTTCTATGTTATTGTCTTTAATTAATTTTCATTTTTGCATGCATTGCAACGCTTGTTTTCTTTCGTCCAAAGGGGGTGAGAGAGAGATGGGGGAGGCTAAGGGGTGAAGCCCCTCCCTCACCCCCCCCCCCCCCCCCCGTAACGGAGAACCCTGCGAACGCCCATGGTTTCACAGTGATCCCTTATTATACACTTAACCTAGCATTTACGTTGGCAGAACAAAAATCACTTCAGCTCTAATCGGGACACGCGGAAAGGTTATGTTTTTGAGGCAAAGTAGGGGCACTTCACATTTGCTGCTCAGAAGATGCGAGAGCTTCCACTCCAGCACTTTTTTTTAAAACCTCCTTGGTTGCAGCAGTAAACAACATTCAATTTTGAACTTATCCCGCGTGATTCTTTTATGCCTTCATTCGTTATGAGCTGAAAAAGCCTTAATTAATATCACAGGCCTCCTGTCATGTATGTGGGACGACACCCGTGTTAAGTTGGCTTGGAATATATATATATATATATATATATATATATATATATATATATATATATATATATATTGACGGAGGGAGGTGTGTTGAGGGCTATTAGGGGGTTTTGTGTTTTGGGGGGATGTATAAATTACTGAACCCCCCCTACCTTTGAAGTTTGCGCCGCCAGCGTACGGCACTCATGATGTCCCATAGCTTCTTTTCGGGTGTATCGTTAGAATGCTCACAGGGACGCGAATCAATTTATGATTATTATTGTCAAATCATCACCAATCAGCATCAAGTTCAGACCCCTCGCAATTGTTGTATAGTCGAAAAACGAGGTTTTTTACCGCTTTTATTCGACGTCGGCTGGGATGGTGAACTTCCCAACTACACCTACATACCTCTGAAGAAAACTTTAGAAATCCCCGTGAAGGCGATTATCAACGCTTCCTTCGGGAATATGTGGTGATGCATATGGCAGCGCACAACATATGCATATCTTCGCTAGGCATAAACGTGGACTTGACAATATTCAGGTGACACATAAGAGAACCGAATATACCTCTCGAGAAGTATTTAGATAAGCTCGCTTGCGGCCGCCGTGTTTCTAGCGGAATGGCAATGTTTACATTACGGGCGCTGTCTCGCTGCGCGCCGTGTTTCACTGCAGCGGATGTCGCTGCGCTTATTGCAGTAACGCGCAATGAGCGAGTGACGACACCATGAGCGAGTTGACTGCCACGGATCACTCGGTCCGTGCGGCCTCAAAGGACGCTCAACCCGACGCCGCGGATCGATTCCGGCGGCGCGCGCCGCGCCGTCGCCGGTTCCAGACGTATTCCCTTCCCCAAACTCTTCTACCTCCGCTCACTCCACGCCTAGCGAGCCTGACACATCACGGCACGCGGGCTTTTCCTGCAGACACGCCTGCCTCGGGCCGCGGGCGCCATGTTCAGGGCGCGGTGCGCTGCTGTCACGATTGCGGTGACACTTAAACAAAAATGGCCTATCAGCATGGTTACGGCGCGTTACAGTATTCTAACGCAGTCCCTTCCCTGCGTCACACGGGCAACGCTGTGAAAGAAAAGTTAGGGTGCCAGCTGTTATGCGGAAAACCGGCATGTATCTGCATACGGTGGTTGGTACCCGTACCAACCACCGTATCCACCGTATGCAGTGGACGTTTTACGCAGGAACACCAAAAGGCAGGTTAAAAAGGAAACTCATGGATTTTGTGTTTAGTTTATATATTTCATCGCGCGCGCGCGCGCGTGTGTGCGTGTGTGTGTGTGTGTGTGTGTGTGTGTGAGGGAGAGAGAAAGAGAGGAGATAATATTGATAAAGGAGGAGGGTTGAGCGTGTCTCAGTCTAGTGAGGAGAGATTCCTGTTTGACAAAAAAAAAAGGGAAGGAAATAGGGGAAAGAGTGAAGCAGTAACTGTCTTTCAGTCGATGACACCACAACCTGCTCGTCACTGATATAGCGGGAAATGGGATAGACAGCTAGAGATGGACAGATGACTGGTGATGATGCGATAGTGACGTGGTATATGGACTATATATACGCCAACTGCGCACTGGGGAGATAGTATGCGCGTGTGCACGACGACGTGTCGGCGTACTTGACACTTCTTTCACAAGCTAAACTAGCTGAAATTAAAACATATTACTCCTGAGCAACGAAATATAACTCGACATACTGTGAATTACGAACTTCCTCTGCGCCAAAGGAAACACTTATTAAGCCTATGAAAATTTTCAGAATTAGTGCGACGCTTTGTAATAATAATAATAATAATAATAATAATAATAATAATAATAATAATAATAATAATAATAATAATAATAATAATAATAATAATAATAATAATAATAATAATAATAATATTAATAATAATAATAATAATATCTGGGGTTTAACGTCCCAAAACCACGATACGATTATGAGAGACGCCGTAGTGGAGGGCTCCGGAAATTTCGACCACCTGGGGTTCTTTAACGTGCACTTAAACCTAAGTACACGGACCTCAAACATTTTCACCTCCATCGAAAATGCAGCCGCCGCGGCCGGGATTCGATTCCGCGACTTTCGGGTCAGCAGTCGAGCGCCATAACCACTAGACGACCGTGGCGGGGCGCGAGGCTTTGCAAAACGAGTTTTTGTACCATACGCGTGTACATCTGGTGCTATATATGGGCTGGTGACGAATCTCTCGGCGGCAACCAGCGCGTGCACGGTGTCGCCCGAGCCCACGGGCCCGCCGCAACAAGCCCATGACCATATGTAGTGGTCCCCCCCTGTTCCCCCTGTACAGCACACTCCTTCAACGTTATTGTCTTTCACATAGTCGCAATACTCCCCCCCCCCCTTTTCCACAAAATTATCTTAATAAGGACGAAGCTGTTGCCTGGCAGCAGCTTCAGATCACCTTTCCGTATCAACTTCTTTTGTGATGGATATGCGTACCTGTACCACTCGACATGGGCATGCAACCGCACATCCAACACACACCCAAACCCAAACACTGGGGGCAATGCTGCCCAGTTCGAACCGGCGTGACCAGCAACAGCTGGTTAGGTGGGCCCGACAAAGTCCGTAGGGGTCCTGGATTAATAAGGACCCCTCCAGCTGGCGCAAGCTGGAAAAGTGGAGATGATGACTGTGGATTGAGTTTTGTTTTTCTTTTACTTAATAAATTAAGATTTACTAACCATCAACTATTTATGGTTAACACTCGTAAACAATATGACAGGCAGCCTCGAATTCGTTTGTCATTGAGTTTCGCTCATGACGCGTATGATTAAAATTTAATGCTAGCCGAAACCACGACCCGATTGTGAGGCATGCCGTAGTGGGGACACCGGATTAATTAATTTTGAGCACCGTCGGTTTTTACAGTTTGCCCTCAGCGTTTTGCAATTCTCGCTCCTATGTGACGATGCGCATGACGTATAGGCAGCATTGAACGTTGACGCGCCAAATAGTTTTCCATTTAGTTTCGTGGAGAAATTTCGAGTGCAGCACAGAGGCATATAGCCACTGTGGCTACTTGTGTGCGAGTTTGGGTGCTGACGCGTGAACATCATTCCACAGGTGAAAAGTCCGCAGCGCGCACGGCGGGGCAGGTGAGCGTGAACTTACATTGTTGTGTAATATTATTGGAGAACTCTAACCACCAGTGCAATGTCCACCAAATAATAAGGAATGTTTGGACACGCTCCTGAACGGTTCTATGTGATACCCTCGAAAACAAAACACACAGAGACGCACAAAGGCAGATATACATTTACATATATGTATGCACGCACCACGTATACACACAAAGCAGGCACACAGGAGAGCGCTCGTTCGCTCGTCCCTGGATATCGCAGCGCATGGTATGGCGAGCACTACGTGGCACCGCCGTATACCGGGTCCTATATTGTTGTGTTTGGAAGAGACGGGAAATGTGCCCTTCAGTGTAAGAGGGGGTAAATGCTCGTGCTATAGCTGCGCGTCCAATGCGTGTGCATGTTTATTTGGCATGCGAGATGTGACGTTGGCACACATTATTGCGTGCCTTCGTCGCAGTCGCGCCCTCTGATCACGCGGCAAGGCCTGACGCTTCCACGAACCGAGCTTGGCTACGCGTTGACGTTACATTCACTAGGCGACGGTATCGCAGCACGCCAAGTTATGTTTCGCGCACCGCGCTGACTTTCAAGTTTCGATCCCGGGCGCTGCTACAGACCGCGGTTGCATACGCGCCGCATCGATCGCATTAGTTGCTGGAAAAACGTCTGAGGAAAAAAGTAACAGAAGCCTTCCATGTGGTGCTTTTTCTTTTTACTTTTTTTTCTTTTGCTTTTTTTTTAAGATCACGCAGCATAATATAAACAACTGTAGTCATTAAACTCGATTACTCGAAGCGGCGGACTTACATTAAAAGGACACTAAAGTGAAACAATAAATTAGTTTAGACTGATAAATTATACTTTGAAAACTCTAATGTCGTTAATTTCACCATCATAGGTTTATTAAGAGAGAAGACATTCGAGGTCAAAGTTTCATTTTTAAATTTCGCGCCGAAATCGCCGCACGTGACGTCACGGATTTCAATATGTATTCTTCGTATTTTGGCGACATTGGTTCAACGAAGTTTCCTGGAACTTGATATCTTAAGTCTACACCTTCAGAGGACAATGTACTTCGTTTTTATTCATTAGGAACTACGTAGGACTTAATCGATGCCGTAAATATATATGACGTCATGACGTTTGGTGCGCGAATTTCAAGGTGGCGTCGCCACCCGCATTTTCTTTTTGCGCGTTTTGTCGCTTTCTAAGCGTCTTCTCGCGGCGAGAGTGGTGATTTTGGAATTGTGAAAGAGTAATTTACTAATGTGAAAAAGATCGTCTTTCTCTTTAGTGTCCCTTTAATTACGTCCACGAGAAATCGAAATGCACAGTCGGCATTTATGGATTATGGATTTATCGTGCACGTATAACGTCCGCCTCATCGAGTATTCCAATCAAAGGGATGAAATTATACTGTATAGTTGCCACAGGCGATGTCACCGTAACCAGATCTCACCGTAACCGGTTACGGTGAGCCACCGCGGCGCACCGTAACCAGTGAGCCACCGCGGCTCACTGGTTACGGTGCTCGACTGCTGACCCGAAAGACGTGGGTTCGATCCAGGCCACGTCGTCCGCATTTTGTTGGAGGCAAAATGGTAGAGGAGGCCCGTGTATACTGTGCGATGTCAGTGCACGTTTAGGAATCCCAGGTGGTCGAAATTACACGGAGCACCCCATTACATTATCTCTCATAGCCCGAGTCGCTTTGGACGTTAAAGCCCATATATATAGTGGGAAAGGGTGCACGTACGAGAAAGCAATACTTTATGCCGAAACGTTAGGCATAAAGTATTGCTTTATTTAGATTATACTCTACCTCTTCCAGCCCCGCCACGGTCGTCTAGTGGTTATGGCGCTCGACTGCTGACCCGAAAGTCGCGGGATCGAATCCCGGCCGCGGCGGCTGTATTTTCGATGGAGGCGAAAATGCTAGAGGCCCGTGTACTTAGATTTAGGTGCACGTTAAAGAACCCCACGTGGTCGAAATTTCCGGAGCCCTCCACTACGGCGTCCCTCATAATCATATCGTGGTTTTGGGTCGTTAAACTCCAGATATTATTATTATGATCTACTTCTTCCATCATCATGCATCAGGATAACCCCCCTTATGTTCATGTACTTTTGTAGATGCCGTCGCCTGCGTGAGTGAGGCCCCGCGTATGAATTTGTGTGTTAACTCTTCGGTTATGTTTATTTCATACTCTCTCTCTCTGTCCCTCCTCCAGACGCAGGACAGTTAAGATGCCTTTGCAAGCATCATCTTCAAGAGAGAGATGTCTCCGCACGTATACCACTGGAAACAAGAGGGAACTTCGTATAAGCATCATGGGTATCAAAGATTTTCTCATAAGGGCGGTTACTGTATGGAGCCGAACAGGCACGCCGGGTAAAAGAATCCTGAAGGCAGAAGCGAAGTGACCGCATGATATACATGGTGTCCATAAATGCTTACCCTAATAACAAAGTAGTGTAACTCTTAGCTGGTCGCAGTAAATGAAACATGCGTTATGCTACATATGCTTCTACTCGTTAAGTTTTGAACCTTAAATAAACATTTCATACAGGTAATAAACTTCAACATTTAAATCGCTTCAACAAGTGCACCCCTTGTAACACGCTTAATATCAAGCCGGTATTCAATCTCTTGCTGCACATTCTGCAACATGTCTGGTGCGATTGTGCCGATAGCATCTCTGATGCGTTGTTGCAGTGGCGCAATCATCAGGAACTGCTGTTTTGCATACAAAAGCTTTCACGTACGCCCAAAGAAAGGATTCTAAGGGGGTAATGACAGGTGGTATCGGGGCCATCTCTTCCAGTCTATTTGTTGGGGAAGGTTTCAATAAATCGCAGACTTCTAGAGCCCAATGAGGAGAGCGCCATGTTGCTCAAAGGTATATTGTCTTGCATATATCCTATAGCAGGAAACAGCATATCATCCACCAACATTTTCAGGTAAACATATCTACTTACGTTGCTTTCGAGGAAGAAAGATGTACGTGTCATTCACTCGAACAGAAACTTGATACAGAAACAGTAGTACAGTAGCAGAAACTTAGTACAGAAACTAGTAGACCTGTTATAAAAAACAAATGTTACCAGAATGAATATATTTAATATTTAATGAAGTCAGGGTAAACATCTATGGACACAATGTGTGCCTCTCATGACGTTCGCATTAATGAAAATTAGGTATATAAAACTTTTTGCGAGTGGCCCATTTACAGGATTGATGGTAAGTGCAAGCATGCGACAACTGTAGCTATGCACTGGCTGTAGCAATCTGGTGGTGACAGTGAGCTCACTCAAAAAAAAAAAAAGATATTAAATAAATAAAGAAGAAGAAGAAGGAAAAAAGCTAGAGGTTAAATCTAGCCATGCCGTCAAAGGGAAAAGGAATCACAGAACGCTTTGTTAATTTTGGCCGACTGTTGTATCATTTACGTTATGTCTGCTTTCAATAGACTCCTGCTTGCGCTTGAATGCCTGGACAGGACGAGCTTTCTATCCAATCGACGCACGTGCCACCGCGCCGCGAGTGCTGGCGCCAAGCTTGAAGCACGGAGCGTAGGGTGTCAACTTTTCCGCTCTTGTAATGTTGATTACAAGGAAGCAAATAATCAAAATATGAGATATGTGCATCTGTGTTGCGCTCTTCCATTAATTGCATGATTTGTGTTGCGTTCTTCCGCAACATGATCGAGTGAGTGAAAGTTGGTATCATTCGTCAGTGGCGTGCCAGGGGGTGGCACACCGGGCGCGTGCCCCACTCCCGAATTTTTTTTTTTTTTTTTTTTGCCATGCCATACACAGCACAAAATGACACTCCACCACATCTGCCTGCCCAACACCCACTTTCAGATCAATGAGGTGCCCCACCGAAAAAAATTCCTGCCTACGCCCGTCCTTCGGAACTTTCGTCCCCGAATAATAATTGTGATGTATCTTGATTCTTACACGGCTTTCTTTGCACATTGCACGGATTCTTGCACGGCCGGGAGATCCCGGCCGCGGCGGCTGCATTTTCGATGGAGGCGAAAATGTTTGAAGCTCGAGTACTTAGATTTAGGTGCGCGTTACAGAACCCCAGGTGGTCGAAATTTCCGGAGCCCTCCACTACGGCGTCTCTCATAATCATATCGTGGTTTTGGGACGTTAAACCGCAGATATTATTATTTTCTTTTCTATCAGTGCTGCACACGTGGTATCTCTAGGTGCTTCCCAGTCGCGATCGGCATGCGCGGTGTGATCGTGACACAGCATTATTTACAGAATTTCCTAGAAGTGCGCAAGAAACATTGATGCCAATTGTCGTTTTTTTTGCTTAGTACTTTGCTTACACGATGTGCCTCGATGCAACGTCACTATACAGATATTTTCGCCCCGGAAGGCCTCAACTGGCTGGCATCAAAGTAACCTAGCGACATCTAGTGACGAAAGGGCGCAACGAGCATATGACGACGCGGGAATGGCGGGAACGGTGAAGGCAGTGAAGGTACGGTACCTAGAATGCCTAGAATATGTGAAGGGCCCGAGGAACGTACCACCAGGTGCCATGCACAGACCTCAAGATTCGCAACCTTCACTTTCAGTACCTTTCAGTCTACAAATGTCATCTTATGTTCCGACTGCATTGTGCACTCCCATCTTATAGCAGCGCTCCTAAAGCACGGCATCAAGCACGCGAATTTTACAAAATCTATGCGAGGCATGCGCCTAGGGTAACTGCGCAAAATTAAAATTGTGGTGACACACGCCACGCGCACAAACTAGATTCCTCTGTAATTCGAGGGTTCCAGCCCGTATCACGGCAGCTGCAGTTATGAAAGTCGGCGGCATGTGCGCACAGGGGGGGGGGGGGCGCCACCCCTAATATTCTAGGAGGGGGGGGGGCGCAAAATCTGCCCCGTACATTGACCCTTCTAGTCACCTAAGAGGGGGGGGGGGGCACAAAATCTGCCCCATACATGGACTTAGTAGGGTGGGGGGGCGCTGCGATGAACCTTCGCCCCCCCTAATGAGGAACCCTGTGAACTTCTCAGCAATTTGTGACTGTATTCGGTCGAAGTGCACAGCACACGTTGTTAGCGCGTTTTAGAACAGGACGGAATTCTAAATTATATCCAACTTGTTATTGTGCCTCGTGGTCCCTGAACTATTTACGCTGCATGTACCTTGCATAAAGTTGCGTGTTTGATGGTGCAATATTGCCCTTGTTTGTTGAGCGTGCGCTTTATGGTTAGTTAAGCCGGTTCAGCGTTTCTTTTTGTATGCGTCTGTCTCTGTGCCCTGTTAACATATCCATATGACGGCTGTTGATTAAAAAACGAATGTCAGGCCCTTGCTCTGAAAACGCAAAAGACGAACGAAGGAGCCCGAGTCACACTGTGAGCTATTGATTGAGGTAAACAGTGCCGACTTTACGCTAAATGGCAATACATAAAGCCCAAACCAATAAATTCAGTAATAATAATAACAGTAAATTCAGGCATTGAAATGCCTGAATTTACTGTTATACGAAGAAACTACATTCAGCACGAAATCTACTTGAAAAGCTGCATGAATTTGCTTTCGAGGCTGCTTAATTTTGACGAAGCCTTTGACTGTCGTATTAGTTGTCGTAAAAGTATTTAACTTATTGTTGTGCTGTTCTCTAGTCACATTGCATTGTAATTCCTGCTTGGGCCATGTTGGCCTGCTGTATTGTGAAGTAAATAAATGGTAGTGCTCTCTCTATTCACGTGTTTGCGTGTACGTGCACACATATCAATAAGCTAGATATGACATGCGCACGTAATGACTACGGCGTTTTCGTTTCTTCGCCCGCATGCGACAGACTCCCGAATAAAACTTACAACCACGAGTGTTTTCTGACGCTAGCTGTCATACGGGAAAGCACAGGTTGCTATCATTGTTGAAGCGCCTGCCTGCATATGCTGCTTCAATAATCTTGTGCTCTTCCTGGCATGCCGCAGGCTTGATGCAACGCTTATAAAGTCCATTGGCTGCACTCCCACCGCATTCGGTCACACTTGAATTTGCAGACAATTCAAAGATAGCTTTATTCACGAGGTCGCGCTAGTGTAGACTTCGTTTGTACTCTGTAGAGAAGCACACGAAACTGATAGATGCAAAGGATCCATACACACAGCACAAGGTCACCAGATAATGGCAACATAAATCAGGCCGCGACGAAGTCCGGCGCCGCTGACGGCAGCGGCGCCGGGCTCCTGCTACGCGCGCTTTACCGCTTCGCGTAGTTAAGCACGTATTCGCGCACTTTGGCTTTAAAGCCCTCTTTGTCTCTTTGGTAATGCTCAGCGGCCTCGTTGTCCAGAGGGTCATCGAAGTTGAGCAAGTCCGTGAAAAGCGCGTTGAGACCCCAGACGATTTCCTTGAGCGTCCGCGTCGGCGCCCAGCCCATGCCGTCGATGGAGCTTTCGCGCAGAAGGCTCAGGCACACGTTTCCTTCCTCGTTAATATTCGGGTGCCAGAGGCGAGTCATGCATTTCACCTTTGGAGGCACCATGTTGTAGTCTTCGGGAACTTCGACTAGAAACACGAAGCGGCCACCCTGCCAATAGCCCTCTTCCGGCGTGATGATGAGCTCGAAGCGATGCAGAACGTCTGGGTCATCAAACTTGAGCGCGCACGTATTCGGAACGTTGGCCTCCATCTCTTGTACTTCTCGCACGAGCAACTTGTCTCGAACCGAAGCCCGGCGCACAGCTCCGGCGCTCTCGGGCACCAAGCTTTGAACAGCTTCTGTGTTGTTGTTCTGCGAGCTCTGCTTCAGCTTTTTCGACAAGGTAATCATAATGCTTGACTGCTCCTTGCCACCCTCCTCACGCACAATCCTGTTCAGTCACGAGATCATGTCTTTCGCGAACATACCGCATGCGGGAAAAGTCGCAAAAGCACTTTCGTACCGTGAAAGGTGACTCGATCAAGACGCCATCACACCACCACTGCCGACTGCAAGCGAACGCACACTGCTGCCTGTGGCGGCGCCTGTCGTCCATCGCCGTCATATTCATCACAAAACTGTTTTGCACTATACTACGGGATTAATTTGACAATGCGTGAAAGTAATACTGCGAATCTGGCAAAACTTGTCTGATAGTAGTCTCATACTACATTTTATTCGCTGGTTGAAATTAACCTGTGCCCCGTCGTTATCGAATCATAACGCCGCTGCTTGCCTTTGCCCCACCTCTACCGCCTCTACCTCCGGCGACACCACACCCGCCAAATTTGTACCATTAATATATTCCTCCCAACTCATTGCAATGCTATCACGTCACTGTAAAACGAGAAAAACACGAGTACATATGTAGATGAGGCGAGTAGTGACATCTTGGTTTTCGTTCGTAAACCGGACAGCATTGTTCCAGCTTCTCTACTCCTCGCACGGAAAACTTTCGAAGGCGATCGATCTGATCGAGCTCTATCAAACACCTACAACCGACCCGGTATGGGAAACCGATTCCTCGGTCGTGATTGGCTCATACGCGTAGCTTCGAAAATGGATTTGGTCGCGATCAGACCCGACGCGGACTAAGCTCGATTCAGATCAGTTGCTGATACACGGTCAAAACTTTTGATCGCGATCAGACCCGATCGTGATCAAGACGATCGCGATTTGGATCCAATCCGGATCGGCCCTGACAGGGATATAAACTGCCCGTGTGACATAGGGGTATGACTATTTTGCTTTAGGTATTGTGTGGTTCTGTCGTCCATTCGGCCTTTTCAGCGCAGTGCACGTGACACGAACAAAAGCACAGAAGATGCGTTCTGAACAAGTTTATCCCCATAGGGCTCGTCTGGCACCCATCCCACTTAGGGTGCCTTGATGCGCGTTTTGTTGCGCACACATCGAGGCACACTAATCCCACTGATGAGACTATTGATCACTTATTCTTATTCTGTCGCTGCTTTTAATCTTCGATAAAAATTTTAAAATACGGTTTCGGACAATTTGCATAAATAAATCTTTCGAATCCGGACCATCATTCTTTGGGAGATGCTTCACTATATAACCCTGCCACAGGGATGTTAGCTCAGCTCTAGAGGCATATTTAATTGCTTCAGGGTGATTTTTGCAAGAAGTTCTCAGCAAATCATTTTTCCTTAAATTTTCTGCTGACCTCAGCATTAAATTAGCTTTATTTTAATACCACCCGAAACATGGCCAACCCCTTACAGTGGGTATGCACCGCCACTAAGAGAAAATTAAGTGAAACAAGTTAAAAATGTTCGTTTTATACACGAGGTTATAACGCTGATTACTTGCAGGTGTTTTCGTGATTTCAAGAGCTCTATTGTTTCCTTTTGTATCTTGTTTATTTTTGGAAGATATTTGTTGTGAGGTATGAAACATGCCCTAAAACTCGAGCGTTCTAACGTGACCATTTCTCTACAGTGAGCCGCAGCAACATAAAACACATGCACCAAAAAAAGGGGGGAAGGGGTGTATCTAAGCCCATTTCTGTGTGAAATGTGTACTAGCAAACATTTTAAGCATGGTGTTTCATGAACTTTCAGGTACAGCTAGCCGAAAGGCTGATTCTGTAGAGTGTGCCTGTTTTAAAATGAAGCTTTTTTTTTCTTTTTCTCCAATTGTGGGCACTCGTTAACTCCGAGATGCTGCCTTGCATGAAAGGTCAGAGCTCTGCTGTCTCATGCAATGGGGTCACGAAGTTAACTGCTCAAACTGCCGTAACTTGTCATATGGTAATGGGTGGCTGGTGGCCGTATGCACACCTCTTGTGTACATGACAAATTTTGCTTCCATGTACACTTTATTGGCTATTTTGCATGTCTAGCTCTCATGAAGTCGAGCTCGTGAATTCTTCCTTTTGCAAAGTGCTAGCAAACCAAAAGATCCGCGCTTGCAACGCCCAGTTAGAGGCTTTACCAGCTGTGTATGGGAAAGCTGCTTCACTTAACTACATCTGAGTGCCTGGGTGGGCCTCCCAACCAAGGCCGACAGAGGCTGCAAGCACAGCAAGACGAAGCGGAGCTTCACGTTTTAGACATTTTAGGCATGTCACACCGGGCCCGTAGCCAGGAGGGGGGGCTCTAGGGGCCCAGGCCTCCCCTGAAATTTTGGTGAAGTAGGTGTTTTTACCAAAAATAAATAATGAAAATAGGTGTTTTTCTCAAACAGTCAAGGTTTTCAGCAAGTGCCCCCCCCCCCCCCCCAAAAAAAAAAAAAATTCCAGGCCACGGGCCTGTGTCAAACCAAAATGCAAATTCTTAGTCAACCTCCATGCAACAATCGGTGTATGACGTACACTGCGAAAGCCACAGAAAATCACTCCAGCCACCAGGCTAGCAGCAGCAATGCTTATCTAGAGATGAAAAAAGTGACTGGTTCCCTTAACAACTACTACACTGTTGCTATTTGCCTCCATTCATGACATGTGACTTGTGCAAACTCTTGCAGCACATCTGATATATTTGGAGCCTCTGCTCAGTTCTTTCCTTTCTTCATGGCCTAAATTGATAGAAGGGTGCAAAACGGAAAAATAAAGGAGGAACATGCCGACATTGAGTGTGGACACTAGCCCAACAAATTGTTTGATACTTGCAGTGCAACATACACAGTATGTTCTCTAAATGCACAGTGCTACACAGAAACGCTAGAGTGATGCTGAAAGACAGGGTAGGGTATGTGAAAGCAAGCATTTGTGGTTGCTTGTAGTGGTTCAGTTAAATATTAAAGCGATGACACTGGGAATGTTCTTCTCGAATGCTGCAGAAGATACACCACCATTTCCAAGTTGCAATATCACTTTCACCACTATCTCTTCACACTTCACACTACTTTCATATTCAGGAAATCAAGATGAACTATAAGCCGTTGCTGTTATACTCTTTCCATCTCTCATTTCAACAACTGAACAATGCAAACTATTTCCATAATAGAGTTCTTGTGTTAATTACAAAGCACTATTTCCCATGTGTTTTTTTTTTAATGCACTACGGAAGCACAGTACAAATACCTTAGTCTCCTTTTCATATCCTTTTCTCACAGGATATGTTTTGGTCCCATCACACAGAACAGATGTGCAGCTGTGTGCAGGGGCGTAGCCAGAAATTTTTTTCAGGGAGGGGGGGGGGTCCTCCTTGATCTGAAGTGGGGGCCGGGCAGGCAGATGTGGTTGAGTGTCATTTTGTGCTCTGTATGTCATGGCATAAAAAACATTTCGGGGGGAGGGCACGGGCCTGGTATGCCCCACCCTGGCTACGCCACTGACTGTGTGCTTAGAAGGCTTTGTTATCTGCAATGTATCAACATGAGGCTTCTCACCTATAAAACACTTGTTCAGTCCCATACTTGAGTATGACTTGGTTGTATGGAATCCACACAAAAAATTCAATATTGACGAAATTGAGCCCAAAAGAAAGGTGTACGCTTCACTTATATTCACTATGACAAGCATTTTTGATCTAGTTTACATATTTACTATCTTCAGCTTGCCATTCTTTTTATCATCACCATGTTGAATCTTTTCATGCACTAATTCTCCATTACCAGAAACTACATCACACCTGCTAGATCTACATATACTAGACATTATCATGACTTGAATATACCTCCTTTTCATCACTACATTGACATCTTTGTTCAATCTTTTTGTTTACTCTAGGAAACAATGGAATGCTTTGCCTAGTTACGTCCAATCTGTGATCTTCCATGCACCGGTGGATGGCCACGAGAAGTGGAGTTTAGCTCCGACCACTGATCTTCAGTGGACCCAACTGCTCAGTGAAGAAGTTGAGGAAAAGCAACTGCTAGGGACGAGGGTAACATTGATTCACCCGTAGGTCCCTTGATATATTGATTAAATTATGGTATGAATGATTTGATAATGTTGCTGACATGATTTTAAAAAGCCATTTCAGGGACTCTTGAATGAAACTTCATGCTTGCAGAAATTCAGTGTCCAGTTAATGTTTATAGGTATTCCCACAAAATAGTGGCATGTTGCACATATTGTTAGTTGTACACTTCACATACAGGTCATTATGCTTTCTCTTTGCATCCTGCAGCATGTCCAGGAGGTATCTGTATATTAAAAAAAAACAGGCCATCTGAATTATAAACATGCTTTGTAATGCTTTTTGTACACTTTTCGTGTTACTCAACTTGAGAAAATGTGGGGGTTGCATCCTTGGGAAAAAGTAATTGTTATCATTGATTACAATGCTACTTGCCAAAGATGACACAGCTTTTGAGTTACTATTCTTACTTTCATTAGGAGCTGTAGATCTAAGTGAATGTATCAGTCTAGTCCGTGTGGTAATTTGGCTACTTGGGACGAGTAGTGCAACGATATACATGACATTTGCTGTTCTTAGAATAAAAACAGCTTGAAATAAACAAACCCAAGAAAGTGCGGTAAGTGATCACTTCCTTGGAAAATATATGGAGTACCGTTTTACAGATATTTCAGCAAGACTGTGCCCAGTTCCAGTTATGATGAGTAGAGCTGGTCACACTACTGCCTAATTTTTTTTAATGCACGCGACATGAGAATACCCATGAGCAAGCTTGTGTGGCTTGGGAAAAAGAATTATAGGACCACTACAGCAGACTATCTGTTCTCCAATGACGTTTGCACAACTGGTAAATGATTGATGCTATGACAAGTCACAGCAATTGCTTAATTACCATGGTAATCTTAGCAATTAGCATGCAGGGGCAGGAAATGGCATTTTTGACGTTACAAGACATGGACAGGTTCTGCTTTAGGTGGGCCCTATAAATTCTGTGTAGAAAGTGGTTTTAAAGAATGCATGTATGTATTACTGTAGCAAGTATGCACCACTATTTCATTGTATATAAATAGGATTCTTCATTCTGATCCTTTGCAAATGTTTTACACTGAAGCTCTTATACGCTAGTTTCCAGCGGATCGCTGCGTGCGTAGAACGAGTGTTTAGACCAAAAACAGAGGTTGCCGTGTCGCCATTGGCTGCTGTGGTAGTACGCCTGTCACGGCTGCTGCCTGTTGTTGTACGGTGGTGTATTGGTAATGGAATAAAAGCCCTCTGCAGGACAATATGCAAAGCCGACGTGGAGATTTCGCACACATCAGCAAAAATTATGGCTTTGCAATAGTTTGATGCCAAACACGCATCGCTCCGTGCACTTTTTAAGAGGCCGCTCAAGATACTGACCGAAAACAGTGTTTTAGGAAAGACCGCAGTTTATAATAAAACACTACGCTTACGCATCCCTTAGACAACTCTCAAAGAAGATTTTCCGCCAATCAGCTCCACTGGTCATCCACCTTCACTGAGTGAAATGGTCTCGATTTTTTCTTTTTTTTAATTCGGGAAGGAGGGTAGGGGAGATAGAAACTGGGCATCGTTTTTTTAGAGAAGCCGGAAGAAATTGGAGGTATTGCCATCTGGCAGCCCTAAGTTTTGGGATTTTCCTGGTAACATTTACAAACAATTAACACAGGCAAATAGTCTTGTTTTGGATAAGAATATTCTATTTAAACAAGCAAAACCATTTGCAGGAATGTGCAATCACAAAGCTGCTTACAAATCACGTCACGAACTCATGTATGAAATCATTTGCCAGCATTATGAATACATTACCACAATAACATAAATGACAGATAGACATGTTTGGTGATCCCTTCCTTGCTTTGTGCATTTTTTTTCAGAATGAAAAAAAGAAAAGACGAATAGTAGTGCATATAAGCATGCTTTCAAATGCGATGCTTTTTTCTATCTTGCATGCCCTCGTTGACGTACCTTATCATATGCATTCCGAGCATTTCTGTGTCCATCTTATGCTTGCCACTGCATAGGATGGACACAGTCTTTGTCTCATTTTAGTGGTTTCTTCTATAAACTCTTAAAACACAATTTATAGAGTACCAACCAGCTCAATCAGCCACCTTTCTTTGAACATAGCGTAGCTCTGTAAATGGCTCAACGTCACTGCTACTGTTTGAAGTGCATAAAAACGTCAGTGCTGCATTTTCATTCTAGCACATGAACACTGTTTATGTGTGTTGCCTGTGGGAAATGCAATGCAATGCGCCATTGTCAAGTACATAAATGTCCAATTCATATAAATGTGCCAATTAGACAGCAACAAGCTTCTGCTCACTCAAGGTTAGCGGGCACTAATGAAGTATGTATTCTTATACAGCTGGCTTTTGCTTGAGTGCCAAGTGAAAACAAGACATTTATCTGATTCATCTACATGAATAATTTTAATCCGATATAATTTGACCACTAGCTCAAACAAGGCAGACAGAGTTGATTAGTTTTGCAATGCCACCATTTATTCTTACTAGATTATGAAATGACACACCTTGGAGAAAAATCAAGGTTCAGCTTGACTTTCATAAAACTTGTTTGAAGAGCAAAAAAGCGGGAATTTTTGGGTTCTACCTGAAAACAAAGGACTGGATATATATAGTTGCATTGCTCACAAACTGGATGTGTACATTTGTTTTCCTTTTAATATTTTTGGGTTCTATTGCATTGGGTTTGCCCATTGGTGCCCCTCTGATCACTTTACCATGACAATAGTGGTGACAGTATTACCAGCTTTGTGGTAACTGTGACATTAGGTTAGGAATATGCTTGCACTAGCATTTCTCACTTCTGTTCCTACTGTACTACTATTGCAAGCATGATAATGCAGGTGCAACCACAGAGAATGTTCAAGGTAGTATCTAGCTTTGTGGTGCAACTAATAGATGTACAAACACATTGAGATTTGAAAGAAACCACGACTGCTACTGCAGCAAAAGTTACAGTACCGGCAGGTCAACTTTTTTCTCTTCTTTTATTGAGATTACGAATTTTACGATCCTATGACTCCACGTTCAGTTCGTGCTTCTCATGCACAAATACGTCCCTTGTTTGGTACATTTGTCTTTTTGCTGCATGGTTGCAGAGAAGATCATTTTGATACTTCTTTATGGGAAACAAGTGGCTGACGTGGTGTCTTACGTAGATATCTGTTAATGAAAGATTACTGTTTAGTTATGTATTATATATTGAACTTATTGTGAGTGCTTGAATAGTGATGAGGTGTTTTCCCTAACAAACATAAACTAAAAGGGCAGCGAATTTTGTAGTACATTGAAAGGACGAATTATTTCAAAAGTTGTGCTCGGATTCCTGCCAAGCAAACAAGACATCACTGCTGTGCAGCTTGAATTTTCCATATTAACTAAATTGAATAGTTAAGGAGGCTAAGTAGTGAGTATTTTTAATAAGCCACTTGGTCATTGCTATTTGTTTTGCAGGCAATGTCTGTCTATTCCAGGAAAGGAGAACAAACAAAAGAATAGAGGCAACATAATGTAGTGTTCTGTGAAGACTGCAAAAATGTGTTAATCAGTTTCAGATCTGAAAAACAAAAAAAAAGTTATGCAACACAATTTTCAAAAGAACAGACAGACAGACTAGTTGGTATGGCATCGTATATACTGCAGTGAAAAAGCAACACTTAGACGATAACAGTAGAGAGCGGGACACTGCGTTTACGCAGTGTCCCATCCTCTTTTGTCATTATCTTTGTTTCTTAGAGCAGCAATGTACATGGAGTCTAGGTTGTATGCACCTATACAGATGCCTAATTACCAGGCTTACCCTGATTAGATGAGAGTAATGCTGGTCCTGTTCATCCTTTGCATTGTGTTTGGTAATCACTTAAGGTGTCTTTACTTATATTTTCAACAAGGAGGCTATTTAAATAATATATAGTGACTATTTTTATGGCCTGGTTGTTTCCTTGCCTTGTTCTGTACCACGCATATGCTGGGGATGTATAGGCAATGTGCCACTGTGTTAACTGGCTCCTAGCAATAGTTGGTGAGCCCTTTCATGTTGACCAAGATGACGGTTAAGAAAGGGAAAATAGACAACCACCCGTTTGTAGCACGAAGCCACAAGGAAATCCATACGGATTTCTCAGAAATAACGCCTTTTAGTTGCCGAAAAATTCGTCCTGGTCCGGGGATCGAACCCGGGACCAACGCCTTTCCGGGGCGGTCGCTCTACCACAATTGAGCTAACCAGGAAGCTAGCAATTGGCAGCGCGAGGGCGAATTCATCGACAACTCGAAGCAACTGGACACATATTGCAAATTAGTTCTGCGGAATCCCGCAAGGTGGCGGAAGGGTTAAGAAAGGAAAAATAGACAACCACCCGTTTGTAGCACGAAGCCACAAGGAAATCCATACGGATTTCTCAGAAATAACGCCTTTTAGTTGCCGAAAAATTCGTCCTGGTCCGGGGATCGAACCCGGGACCAACGCCTTTCCGGGGCGGTCGCTCTACCAATTGAGCTAACCAAACTAGCTCTGCACTGATGCAGAGCTAGTTTTTCAGCAAAAACTAGCTCTGCATCAGTGCTTACTCATGTACTTTTCAATCTTATGTTTGGTCTAATTATTGCAGAGCCTAAGCATGCATAATTGATATGATATGTTGGGGTCAGTGGCACAAGGGCCAGGTCTGGCCAAAGAGCACCATCTAGGCGATAATTAGTTTTCAATGGAAACATGTAATTTTTGTCAGTAAAACACAGTTCATTGCATTTCAGCTGCACATAATCTAGCCTACTGCCTCTGCGTGGCATCCATGATGATTAAAATGGCCCTGAAAAGTAAGTCTTTGGGTTTAGAATAACACAGGGCTGAGCTAGTTGGTAAGTATTCATTTTAAAAGACAGGGCGTGCAAACATGGACGCATGAAAGAAGTCAAGACACCACAAACGCTGTCGTGTCTCGACTTCTTTCTTGTGTCCGTGTTTGCATGCACTGTCTTTTAGAATTAAGTCTGTGATAATTTACAGCCTAATTTAAGTACTATCAGCAAACAACTGAACTTATTTAACGATTTCTAAATATTTGCATTGCTACAGATTGCAGCGACACTGCTCTTCACGTTTTCACCCACTTATTTTATGTAGAGTGACTTAGTGATGTCATTTGGGTGAGTGACATGCTCCCATATTATGTAATACGGAATATGTATATAAAACATGCTGCTCCACTAACAGTACCTTCAATAGCATATGTACGCATTGTACTTTGTGTAGTACCTGTAAAATAAAAACATAAATGCAATAAATGCAGTAAATGTAGGTGTTTCTTCAAAGCAATGGTGCTTTCTGCCTGAGAACATGGATAGTCAGTCTGTACACACATATGTGAGAAAAGGAGTGAGAGAAAGTTTCTCAAAAAGTTGAACTTTGAGTCCGCACTCAAAAAGGGTGAGACTGTTGCGGCACTTGTGACGGATGCTGGTAGGACACAACAGAAATCTGAATGGTACATGCAAGCACTCGTCTTCTTGTATTCTAAGCATGTGCCACTAGTAAACTGCAGTGATGGCATGCTGTAGAAAATGTGAGCAATGCATTTCAACTTCATTGTGAGGCCATTATCATTGCATCGGGAAAAGCAGATGCCACTTGTGTCATCAAACAATATTGTGCTCCAGAAGATGGGTCAAAGAAACGGCTGCATGGAATCTGAATTAAGGGGAACACCTTGGCTTGAGATGAGGGTAATGTTGAACCACTTACAATAGTGAGAAATGACTTCTTGTTGCTAGACATTGCTGTATGCTATGTCAGCCAGCTGAAGTGTCACCTTTGGGAAGGCTTTGCCATCAAATGTAACCAAAGGTGTCACTTTTGGTCACCTTTGGGGAGGAGTGATAATTAAATTCCTGGTAACCTGCAGAAAGCAGCCATATTCTTAATCATCATTGCTTGTAAACTTTCTCTTCCGCAGCATGTGCCAAGTCATATTAACTAGAAGCAATTGGTTACTTTGCTTTTCAACAAGCACATTTTATGTCTTGTTAGGTGCCTCAGTGTTTGTAGTATTCTGTTTCCAAGCTTAATGATGGCAGTAGTGTGCTTGCTATACCTACTGAAGGTCTCTTATTTGTTTATTGTGTCTCTTATATGTGTAATGCCTGTATGCGTCAGCACAAAGCTCTAAAGGGCATATTTTTTTCCTTATTATTGTAGGTGAGCAATATGATGCTGTTAAGATTCTTACTATGGCAGCATTCGTAAGTGGCTGTGCAGCCCAAAAAGTCATCAAATCGGTTACAAGACAGTATTTGCCGTTGAACAACGCATTTATTTTCAATGGCATGACAACCACTTAGGGGGTGTTTCTTTTGCGGTGAGCAATTGCAACTAAGGTAGGAAGGTAAAATTTTTGTAAAAAATAACCTTTGAAATAAATTATGAATAAAATTTGGTTTAGCGATTCATGATTGATGCACTGACAAACACGCACACACAGGAAGATGGTGGGCTGGCACGGTCGACACTCCTGAATGCATTGTATAGACATAAACTACTCTGCACTATGTCAAAACAAAAAACTGTGCACTAAAGATGCTGTTCTCATAGGCAAGCTTTTTCTAGCAATAGTGTATGTCATAGATAGTCACTGCATTTGCTCTATGCAATATATGCATCTTTGTCATTCCCTTAAAAAAGAGCACTCGCCTCAAACGTGGCAAGCGTTATATTAAATACTTAAGTGCCCACGTCCAGAACGCACAGACACATGCCCGTCACTTCATGCAACTAAAACCTCCTATGCATCCCAACACGCCACAGTACCCACACAAGGCTGTGGCAGTCTTTCGGCACATGAAAAAGGACTCGGGTTTTTGTATGCACGTACACAATGACTCTAGTAGCACAAATATATGATGTGGAGAAGACCTGCATATCACACACAAGAAATTATACATAGTATTTAGCAACATCTGCTGTGTTCTGGGAAGCACATCACATGTCATGAGCTACCTTAATGCAGTTGTTTTTAAAAATGTGCTTGCATAAAATCGCACTTTGTTTTGATCACATAAAAAGAAATATGCAACACGTGATGAAGTAATTACAACACGTTTTTGAGAACCACCCTGTACACCTCTTTTCACTGGTCTAGTACAGTGCCCGTAGCTCTTGGTAGCATGTAACATAAAATTGATACAGCAATAAATAAAGTGAGCCTGACCAGAAAGCTGACATTACCAAGCAAGGCAGCTGCAGTAGCTGGGCTACCAGGTTTTGTTCCCCCACATGTGAAAATATTTTCACTTCAATAAAGCTGCTTCTCTCTCTCTTGCAGGAGACACTCACTGCTAGCAAAGCTAAATTACCCGCGCACAAAATATTAGCCCATTCCTTAAAAATCGTTTGTGGTCCATTCTTCCATTTATATATATTAAAAACAGCAAAAAAAGCACTGACTGGTGCATTTCTTTGGTTTTCAATATTGCAAGCTTACAGCTACAAAATGACCCGAGATTGTATGTAGATTACTTTTGACTCATAAACACCTTTCAGCTTGAGCTTCTCTATCTCCTTAATTCTTACTGCGAAGTTATTTCATCTCGCAACGTCAAGCACTCAGCATGTTAGAAACTTAAAGTCACCGGTCTGTGCAACCCATTTTTGGAGGATTCAGAGTTTCTTTGTTTCATGCGAGCTCACTCTAAATATGCTGGATGTGTGCATTTGCAAATGAGGTACTTCGCAATCATTCTGCAGTATAAAGCAGTGAACAATGTTACCATGAGGAAAACGTTCCAGGTATTCCTGGCTAAATTAGCTGCCTTTGTAGTTTGTCTACGCAAAAAGCATGCCCATATTGCTTGGTTAATGCTGACTGTAAGAAGTCTTCATTTGGGTGCTGGCCTGAAGTTGAGTGCTATGCTGTTGATGCAAAAGCGAAGACGTGTTGGGAGCGGTCCATCATTGAACACATGTCCCAGGTGAGAGTTGCACTGCAAAGATTAGGATGAATTGCACATGAAAAGGTACTACTTTCACATGACTGCAGAAGTGACATTTAAAAGGGCCCTACAATACTTTTGAGGGAGCTTGTTGGGCAGCACTGAGAGTAGAACCATAATGCAGCGTGCCGTTCCCTCATGCAATAGATGTACATCAATGAGTGGCACTCAGGCAATTCGCCGAAAATGTAATGCACGATTAACATTCACAAGATATTGCAAGTAGTGTGACAAAAAACCTACAGCATGATGTATTAGGATCACTTTAAGTACTGCATAGCCATGGGTGAGATGTTGCAACCAGCAGAAGAACACTTCAACTAGTCAAGTGCTTGGCATGCCAACCGCCACCTTGTAGAAACTGTAATCATAGAAGTGATGCCGTGGCACCTGAGATAAGATAGTGTGTTGCCCGATAATGGAGGCCACGGGGAACGCAATCAACAGGCTGATCAGGCTTGCAAATCGTGGTGTGTGAACTTCCAGTAAACCTCTCCTGCTATCAGTGCCACCCTATGATGTCATAAAGGAGTGAAAATAAAATATGAGTTGAGGGCAATTCTAATTTTGCTTGTGTTCTAAAGTTTCTTGGGCCAATAACTTGGGCTTGCATGTGTGTTATATATCATGATTCCTTTTGCACATTGTTCCTTACTATTCTGAGGACGGATCTAAAGCAAATATGGCAGCTTGAAAAAATGCAGCAAGGTCCTTTTAAAGGGACACTAAAGGCAAATAACAGTGTTGGCAAGACATAGATTAGTACATGAGAACATCTAAAACATCAAGTATTGTAACATTACTCTAGCAACCAAAACATTAAAGTAAAGGTAGGACACAACTTACGACTCTAGCAGAACGTTCAGTAGTGGCCCTGTAATGGTGCCAGTAGCAAAGACCCACGACGGCCACTCAGGAAGCGAAAGACTGGCCAGGGACAAGCTACAGACAAAACGTCCTAGACCTCGGTCAGACCGGACGCCACAGCCGCTGCTGCTATCCTTCAGCTTTCATCTCAAATTAAGTAGGCACGAAGGTATAGCGATGTCAGCCGCCATAACATCTTGCTGCAGGCCCAATATGGTAAAAAGATCATTGCAATCAGTGGCGTAGCCAGGTAGGCGGATTGCAAAGAGGAACCCCCCCCCCTTTCCGGTAAACAATTTTGCCGACGCCTCTGATTGCAGTGGATTGTAAGATGGAATAAAATGCTTGCTATGCATTTCTATTCAATTATTGGTGAGAATACCTTCTTGAAGTTAGCCTAGGTGGTTCACAAACCCACATACATCCCAGTGACAGTTTCCTCTGAGTAATAGCCACCAATCTCAAAGGCTGTGCTTTTCTGGGTACTGCGAGCGCCATATTCAATGGCGGGAGCTGGAAACGCATCAAGGCCGCAACGATTACGACAACATCTCTTGACAACAGCGCAGGTGACGCAGGTGAATAAAAGGTTTTGTCGCCGGTGCACTGCTTAATCATGAAACTCACTCTCACTGCAAGTAAAAGGAAATGCTGCATCCATGTGATGTTGTGATGTGATGTCCTTGCCATGCTTTTGAGTTTTAGGCAGGTTCTAGGCAAGAAGCCATAGCACTGGCTGTCAGGCAGTAAAGGGCAGTGATGGCATAAGCGATATCACACTTCCTTCTTGAGGGCGGGTAACTTGGATTGCGCTAGGGGTGTGCAGATACTTGAAACAAGATTTCTACTTAAAGCATTTTCTTGGCACAAAACAAGTGCTGTAAGGTTTCTGGAATGATATTTTAACAATGCACGTTGACTTAATATTTGCCTTTAGTGTCTCCTTAAGCATCAATTTAATTGTACAGTGACCTCCAAGATCGAAGATTTTGGTGCAAGGATGAACACTGTACTCGAAGTTTTTCAAAGCTATTAACGAAGTGGCACCGAAGTAAGAGTCCTGCCATTTGTTTTCTTTATGATAGACACATCCGCTGTCGTGCATGTGCTGGAGGAGACAAATTCACTGTGCAGTCAGTGACCATCTAGAAATTTTATGTCATGTTTTTTCCACACAATATATTACACTGATAACAATATAAGAAAGCTATTGCTTGCTACTACATGACACTTTTCATCCTAGAGTGTCAACAACTGTTGTTCATATCTTAAAATACAGAACTTAACAACACAATAACCCACTTGTGACGAAGATTGCACTGAACTGGAACCGCTTGCCTCGTCCTGCTGTCTCTATCAAGGGCGTCCTAAGATTAAAAATAGCAGCCTTCTTTCACCTGCTGTAAACTCGCACGTATTATAATTCTGTCTTGTCTATGTTTAAACCCATTCTCTCCAAAGCCTAATCAGCCTGAAAGTAATGCACTAATGAAATGAAAGTGGAGTTGCTCGGAAGAACCATGTCTCAGAGGGTGCGAACACAGAAAGCAAGTACAGTGCACACTTGTGGATGGTGCAGGTGCTGCGTTTTATTGCGATAGCAATTATATGGACAGTCTCGGCTGGAAAATGTCCGTCCCCGTCGCCGTCATTCACCGTATATGTATAAGTATGTATATATATAGATAGAAAGGCCACAAAGAAAAATAATTAAGAAATTCTTTCCGACGCGCGGAATCGAACGGGCGACCTCTCGCTTTGCAGCCCGCCGCGTTAGACGTTAGACCACGACAGCACCGTCTCTCAGCCTGCTAATGGCGAGCTATTTATATACACCATGTAATTCAGCATGCTTTCTTAGTGGCCACATAGATGGCGCGACGTGCGCGCGTGTTGCGCGCTTTAAAGATCGTCGCCCCGCCCCTGCGAACGCCGTTGCTGTTCGCTCTACAGGGCGTCGTCGCTTTCGTGCGCTTATCTCAAGGAAAGAAGGGGCGGCCGTTGGGGTGCTTCGCTTCGCTCGTTGCAGCGGCCGCGTTTGCGAAAGGAGCGCGCTGTTCAAACAGAAATAAGTAACAACTGTGATGATTAGTTCGCGCTCGTCTTGTGTGTACCTGTTCGTTTGTTTCGTGCGTCCTGCTTTATGTTTGAGCAGTGCGCTTCAAGTGTCGAGCTGTGACGCATTAGTTCGCGCTCGTCCTGTGTGCGTTCTTTTCGTGCGTCCTTTGGGCTCGAGTGACGCGCCGGCAATTTCGAGCTGCTTTCCGTTCTTCGCGTTACATTACAATTTATTGCTATCGCAATCATTGATTCGCCGTTGCGGCGAAACTGTGACTTTTTTTATTTTGTCACAGACTTTAGCATGAGTCCTGTGTTCGTTATGCTACAGCTGCTCCCTGCAGTGAGTGGTACAGCAGTATTGATAGTACAACTGGATCTGGCACAGTGGCAGAAACAGTGGAAGAATGAAAATATTGCAGCTGACAAGATGTGCTGATAGATGGCAATGAAGGAAATGCTAGAAAATGAGTGCACTAATGCGGTCGTCATCGCTCCTTGCACCAATGTGACACATATGCTCATGACAAAATAAAAATGCAAGTACGACATGCATACTTGCAAAATTCACTCTCTAGAAAAAATAAAATAAAAAAGGCCATCGAATAAATACTTCCCCGCCATATCACATAGCACAGATGCAACTGAAGGTCATGCAGTAACATTACTGTTTCATTAAATTGTAACAGCAAGTCTCACAAAATTTTCCTGCCACATAAATCACAATGGCAGCAAGACCTCCAGTGACAAAAAATTGACATGTGAAGACTTCTGCAAGATTCTGCATAGGTACAATTTTTGTCACGTATGTCTTAAACGTTTGGATTAGCTGAGCAAGAAGTGGCACATTATTGTAACTATACACTAGAAATGTGCCTTTAGAAGTATACACACCTTAGCTTTTAACTCAAATTTGCTACATTTTCATATTGTTGCTTCCCCTATCTGGTGTGAGTGAACTTTGATGCAGCTGAAATTGCAGATTCCTTAGAGGTTAATCAAGCAATGAACACTTTATCGCTAGACAGAAGAGAAAAGTAACACAAAGAAATACACAACCACTCTAAAGCTGCTTAGCAACACTTTTTGATGCTGATCTGCTTGTCAAGTGGCTTACTGCTGAAGTGATGCTTTAACACATTTTATCTCCCCAACAAAAAGTTAACCTTGCGTTTCTGTTATCAACAGCCTTGCATATGCTATCACAAATATGGTCTGATGGGACGTATGGGTGACACGTTTTTTTCCTTGCTTGATTCTAAGTTGCTCAAAATAAGCTATGTTTCAGAGAAAATAATGATTCTGCCAGTAAGTTGCCTTAGCGCCATACTATACTGCACCAAAATGTTCAACATAAATAGCTAGACGATTTCAGCCATAACACTGCATTAAAGTCTATAACTACTCAAGTTGCATCATAGTTGAAACTTCTCATTCCCTTGGTTAAGTTATACCTTTCACAACAAATTGAAAAGACCAGAAGTTGTAAAAGAAAGGAAAGCTCCCATTTACCTTTCTGCAGCAAACTTCTGTTCGTACCATGCCATGTGATGTGTCCTCTTTCCGTAAAATGCTTGAGTTTGACTCGTCACCGTCCACTGTACCTAATGCCATAAAAAATGATGGCCAGCCACAATTCGAGACAAATTTGTGTTCGGAGCTGGAGAAAAAAAAAAGAACACATGGCAGCTTTAGGTCATTAGTTATCAAGTTTTGTGAAAAAAAGAGCAAATATTCTTAATTTGGCATTTCGATAACGCAAAAGCAGTAAGACACAACTACATTTACCCTTGCTTCTCCACACTTACAAGTAGAGCCATGAATTTTCATTTGGTGTTTTATTGTGTTTGTTGAGTACAACTACCAGCTATGTGAATGTTGGTAAAAAGAAAAAAAAGTTCGCAGCTAGCGCTCATCCGTCATCCCGTTTCTTCTGTTAATTTGTGTTTTTCGCACTACAATTTGTCATCTACACGCCCAAAGAGCCACAATTCCGAAAAACGAAAGCTGTTAGGAAATGCCAGCACATCAGACCACATATTTTTAACTGCCCCCAAAAGCTGTAATTGGGCATATTTATTCACAGTCAGCAAGACAGTGAGTCACATACTCTTGTAATGAATGAATGAATGAATGAATGGAAAACAAACAAACAAATACTTAATTTCTTATTCCGCTTTCTGGCTGTACTCACCCCTGATGATTACGGGTTTAGAAAATTCAATTTCATGCTTGCAATATAGTTCTTTTTTTTTTGTAACAGATATTTCATTGCTTCGTTGGTTACTAATTACAATGGTGCTGCCATGAATCAATGGTAAATAACACTGTTTTACTTACATTCTACAAGCGTTTGCCATGAAGCACTAAACAGCACTCAGCAGCTGTTTTGACGTACGTGAAGATGGTGTGCAAATGTCAAGAAGCTGGTGGAGTATATGTGTGTGAAGATCAGGATAGTGCAAGCAATTATGGCGCTTGATGCATGGTGCTCGACATGTTTAATTAAATAAGTTACGCTGATGGAGATTAAACATCTAAGAGAACAGCGTATCAGCTGCGTATATACATCTATACCACACCTACCTGAACAAATCAGCACCGCAGGCAATACATGTATACGTTCCCTTCGCTTTATGGTTGACCCACCGGCCCCTGTACGCCTGTAAATATCGGTAAAATCAATTACGTCACGGCTGCTGCATACAGATAGACAACAAAAACACAAAGCTGAATTTGTCAACAAGGCCAAGTACAGCATTTCAGCTTCGCATACACGCGTACAAAACAACACCGGTAGTCAAATTACATGCATGCACTCTTCCGTGGCACATTGCGCAAGTCAAAACCACGCCCGACGAGCCGTACTTAAAAAGCAGCACGTTGCAACGTAGTTATAGAGCGACACATATGTACACAAATATAAAGAGTTTACTGTCAGGCACTATGTGAAACAAAATACACATCCAAACCATTGATCTTATACTGTGAGGCTACAAATGACTGACTTTCGTAGAGAAAAAGCAAAGAGTTCGTAACTTACGGGTTCCGTGCCTCTTTGACGACAAATATAAAACTGATCAGGCGTGAGTTTCTCACGCCAGTCCTTTTCAGTCATGTCCTTGACGTCCTTCTGATCTGCCATTCTGAGCAGATCTGCAGAAGTGAATTGACGAAATTACAAGCTGGTTCTCAAAATTTCGTAAAGGAGCTGCTATGCACTGTAAATACAGCTGTGCGTTGTCACTTACTAAGCAAGCTAGACTAGAATATGAAGCTAGGCAGCATTAGATCCACACAAAAACCCGTTTGGAAAGTTGAAGTACCCGAGAGGTGAATAGATCGGACGGCAGGCTTATTATTGGATGGCTGAACTGCCCGTGCCGCGGCTGCCCTAAAAAGGCAGTCGCCTATCCCGCTCAAGAGAGGCTTCTTCACGATATTTCGGGCGATGCACAGCGCAGACATTCCATATTAAGTTCCAGCAGCGAACATCATCCAACACTCCCCGCTGTTACAAAGCTTGGGCCTATCTGACAGTCGATTTAATAGACGAAACAAACTTTGATCTCTGTAATGAAGGCATACGCGCTACACCACACCGCTGCCGCCGCACAAACCGCACCAAGCAAAGCAGACTACGCTCGCGCGAATTGTAGCCGCCTAGCGGTACATTGTGCCGTGCGCGCCCTTACTGGCATCTAGCGTTGCGGACTGCAGTTACCGTGAGACGCATCACGACACAGCTTCCAGCCAACGCCTCCTCTAGACAGATGCTGCGCGTGAGCCAAAAACCTCCTTGCCCTACCCTTTCCCTCCTTCACCGTTTCTAATGGATGGATGCTATGAGCGTCCCCTTTAAAACGGGGCGGTGACATGTCTGCCACCAGGCTCGAAAAAAAAAAAAAAAAAAAAAAAAAAAAAAAAAAAAAACCTTCCTTGTTTCATGTTGGCCAAATACCTTATCTACATGATTAAATCTATGTTATTATACCAAAAAATATAAATTCACGGTCCATCTCTCTGCCTCTTAAGGCAGAATGACCTTATTTTCCCCCATTATTTATTTTGTTCTTTATCTCTACTTTTCTGCCACCAATACTCTAACCGTCTCTTACTTATTTCTATCGCGGACGTGTTCAGCTTTCCATTGTTGTCCCTAAACCCAAGGCTTCATGTAGACTCGTGCCCACACGTATACCTGGGTGAATATCGCCACATTCAATCAGTACATGTTCCCATCGTTTCCTTAGTTCCCCCGCAGCATGTACATTGTTCTTCTTCGTTACTAATCTCGCTTTATAACTACGCGTTCTAAGGCAGCCCGACCTTGCTTCAAACAGTAAAGCGCTTCCCCTGAATTATCATAAAACCTTTCCTCCTTATTTCGTTTTTTTCCTTTTCGGTAGTTACTCAGAGCCGGCTTCTTTTCCATCGCTGTCATCCAATAAGTCCTCTCCGCCTCTCTGACCTTCCGCTTAATGCTCTTGTTGCCATATCGCCCGCACTGCCAGCCGTATATTTACTGGTGAGCCTCCTAGTTCTTTTTCTCCACTGCGTGTCAACGCTTTTCTATACAAATACCTGAAAACCTTCTCTGCCCATCTACTCTCCTTCATTTTCCTCAGCCTCTCTTCGAATCTCATTTTGCTCTGCGCTTCCCTCACTTCAAAGCCTGTCCATCCCATATCACCCTTTACCGCCTCATTTGTCGTCTTCCCGTGAGCGCCCAACGCGAGGCGGCCCCACCGTCCTTTGATTTACATCCATTCCTGATGCACCTCTGACTTCATGCACACCACTGAGTTCCCAAATGTAAGCCCCGGAACCATCACACCCTTCCACAGCCCTCGAAGCACCTCGTACCTATTGTATCCCCATAAAGCTCTGTGCTTCATAATTGCAGCATTCCTCTTTCCCTTTGCTACCGATGCTTTCTCTTGTACCTCCATATATCTATCCCCCTCATTTACCCATACTCCGAGGTACTTGTACTCGCTTACCCTCGGTATTTTTTGGCCCTGTATTAAGACCGTATGGTCTCCGTGATCATTGAATACCATCAATCCACATTTGTTGCACTAAATCCTAGTCCTAGAGCCTCACACTCCCTTCCGCATATATCTGCCAGTCGCTGTATATCATCTTGACTGTCCGCAAATAAGACAATATCATCAGCATAAAATAGACCTGGAAGCTTCTGCTCAACCATCGCTCCGACCTGTTTGTGTGACAAATTAAATCCAATGTTGCTACCTTCTAGCGCTTTTTTCCATCCTCGCCATGTACAGCATGAATAACAGCGGGGACAAAGGGCATCCCTGTCTCAGCCCCTTGCTAATTTCAACGCTGTCCTTGCTACTTATTCCTTCCCATTCTATACAAACTGTATTTCCTCGGTATATTTCCCTCAAAAGCTGTACACAGTCGTCACCTATGCCCACTTCCTTCAATATATCCCACAAAATTTCCTGATTAACGTTGTCATACGCCCCGGTGATATCTAGATAAGCTACGTATAAGGGCCTGTTTTCTATTTTAGATATTTCTATACACTGGGTAAGAACAAACAGATTATCGTCTAACCGCCTGTCGATTCGAAATCCATTCTGAAGTTCTCCCAAATATCATTTTTGTTCTACCCACGCTTCTATTTTTAATTTTACTGCCTGCATCGCCAACCTGTATAGCACCGATGTAATTGTTAGCGGTCTATACGAGCGAATGTTATCCTTTTCTCCCTTGCCTTTATAGATTAAGTTCATTCTACTTTTCTCCAACTGTCTGGTATTTCCCTCTCCTGTAAGCACTTTTCTACGGCTTTCAGCAGTGCTTCTTTAGTGTTATGTCCGAGTTCGTTAACGAGGCTGACGGGAACCCCATCTAAGCCCGGAGTAGTGCGCTTAGGAATTTTTCCTTCGGCCTTCTTCCAATTGAAATTCTCTAGTACTACATCTTCTTCGGTTGCACTCCTTTGCGTACTTTTACTCACCGGGGGAATCCCTGGGGGACCTTTTTAAACGAATCGGCTGTTATCTTTCGATGTAACCTAGCGCTTCATATCCTTCCAATTTATTTCCTCCTTCATCTACCATATGTTGTTGCATTGTGACAGACTTCCTACCCAGCGCTTTAGGTGGCTCCAAAAAATCCTAGCGCGGCCTTCTTCTTTTCGCGAATCTCTGTCATCCAGCGTTCACTTTCACCTTTAATTTTTGCCTCGACTAATTTCTGCACAATGGATTTTTGCTCTAAATATATTTCCCATATTTGGTTGACTTCGTCCCGTGGCCGCTTCTCCTTTTTGCCTGTCTGTGCTCCCGTGATGCCTGACGTCGCATCTCGATCGCTTCCCGGATTTCTTTGTTCCACCAACTTTTTGGCTTTTTCTTTCCTTTCCAACAAATGGTTTTTCTTCTCTATTTCCATTTCTTTCGTGATTACATGTAGCAGCTCACTATACTTCCAGTCTTTGCCTGGTAGTTCGTCTACTTTTCCTCGACTCTTGCGGCTATATTTGTTATTTGTTTGTCATTTAGATACGAGCTGCCAAACTTTGATTCTATGTTCTTATTTTCAGTTTATATCCCATTTGTATATTATGCGTTTATGATCACTACCCAAGCTGTTAATGCCTTCTTCGTCTATTCTCATCTCTCTAAGTTTGTCATATATTCCTTCTGTCATGAGACAGTAATCAATGCTCGATTGCCTGTTTCTGACTTCCCACGTGATCTGCCCTCACACTTAGGCCCCACGTTAACTATCTCAAGACTATGTTGCTCGCAGAGATCTAGCAATAACTTGCCATTGGTGTCTGAATATCCGTCAAGGTCATGAATGTGAGCGTTCATGTCCCCTAGAAGGATTATCTCGGCATCATGACCAAATTCTTTAATATCGGTGCTATGCATTTCACTATCTCCAGATTCTTTTCTCTGCAGTTATTGCCTGTCCACAAGTAAGCTACACCTAGCCACGTTTTCTTTCCACCTACTGTGCCCGAAACCCACATGTGCTCTGAAATGAGGGCAGTAGCTAGCGATCCTTGCGGTGGCCGCTTGCAACACACGTTTGCGCATGCGCACATTACCCCCCTCGACGTCACACCACGTCAGCCCCATTGAAAACAATAGGGGAGAACGTGGCGCCATCTCTCGACAAGCAACCACAACTCAAGGCAGGATGGCTACAATGGGATATCCAGCGACGCCGCAGGCATGTTTCTAGAGGAGGCGTTGTTCCAGCGGATGGCGAGTCGCGCGGCTGCATTAAATAACTGTCGTGGGTGTCACAAAGCGACGAGCACAGGGTGTCGCTTTGGTGAAAAAGCGAATATTTCGGGTCACTCGCTCGCTATCATAGTGGTGTCGGTCGCTCTTTGGAACTCGGCGTGTCTTTTCCCCTTGTGACAAAAATAAAATTCTCTTTGCGTAGGGACCTTTCAAAATTTGATGATGTACTGTACGTGAAAGAAAAAAAAAAACAGGTGCTACAAGAAAATTTATGAAGTAATCGTGCCGGTAAAACTATAAAAAGGGCAGTATTTTACATCATTACAAAAAAGTGCTACATTCACATTATCATATAGGTCAAACCCTTCGTTTTCTAGTAGGACACATTTAGGGGCTAGTTGGTGCATTCTTTCAGAAAGGAAGGATTGCGCGAAAAAAAGAAAGAAGAAGAGAGGGAAGAAAACCAACGCACCAACGACGACACCTGCGTGAACTTGCAACTGTTTTATTCACATCTCAGGTGAGTGAATAAATAGAACACAGAGAGGGCAAAAACCAGAAAGGAAGTGCCCCACATGTGCAGATCAAACTGCAAGAAGCAGACAAGCGCTTAAAACCCGTGTTTTAGCCCATTGCATGTAAAAACGCACATTCACTTTTATAAATAGCAATCGAGGGGTGCTTATACGATCACTCTACCGCTTCTATCAATATAGGAATACTTAATTAGTTCACGGGCTGTCTTGTATTTGCTCTTGTTTAAGATCTTTGTTTCCTTCAGTTTCGCTTCGCATTTTTTTCTTTTAATTATCCCCGCAGGCTTTGCAATGATGTGGAATGAGAGTACCCGTGCCATTTTGCAATGCGCGTTTATGGTCAGCAAGACGGTGTGCTGGTTGTGCTGTGGTGTGCTGTGTTCTTTTGCGCAAACCTTCTTTTCTGAAAAAATACCTTCGTTTTCGTTAATATATTAGTTTTCATGTAACGTTCCTGGGCCAAGATCGTGTCACTTCTTCCTTTAAAATTAAAGAGAAAAACAGCATGGCAAGTATATCAAAACTACCACATTGGTTCCGTGTTGACGTATTCCAAGTGTTCACATTATCGTATAGGTCAAACTACCTTCGTTTATTTTCATGGAACATTCCTGGGCCAAGGTGGATAGACGGTTCTAGGAGACAATCAGAAGGCGCTTTTATATGAGGCGGCAAGAAAGAAACAGCCGCATCCTTTTCGGCTGTGTAGCAGGGCTATAGCTACGAGTCGGGTAACTAATTGAAGCAACTAATTGAAGGGGTAGCCCGATTCGATCTTTTCGAGATCAGTACAACAAGAGCCGGGGTTCGAATCGTAACGATTTCAAGAGGAATATTCATGGCGCGCTGGCAGCGTTATCGTCGCGTTCTATATGTTTTTATCAGTGCCCATGAGATTCCCTCTTTCGTCTCTTCAAAACCTTCGTTCTTCTTTGAAATTATTTTTACGGGTATAACCATCGAATACGCACTATTTTTACGAGCCAACAAAGACGCGTTATAATTTTCACTTACCTGCGTCGTTAAAAAAGTATTTCCCGCCGTACGTTCTGCAGAACTTACCGAACTGCATCTCTAAGACATGACAGCTGGGAGAGCTGTCGACGTTCTACAAATGACTAGAAGTTAAGTTAGCAGCTATCTATTACTGTCTATTCTTTGTTCTTGTCTTTGTTTGTTTGTGCTGGTCTTGTAAAGACAAGCGTAATCAAGTCGTGCCTATAATCACATTGTAGTTTTGGCACGTAAAACCTCAGAATTTCATGTGTAATAGCAAAGTAATTTTTTTATTGCGTGCATCCGATCTATTGATAATTGAATAGGGACTTCCAGGCGTTGTCTGTATTTTGCTTGCGTTTTCAACAAACTCTCTCCTTTTATTTTTTTATTATTATTTTTTAAATAGGCCAGAATGCGAGAATGTATACCAGCAAGGAGCAACCAAGCGGGCCACACTGCTTGATGTCTGCGACTCGCCTCACAGCATTGGCGCAGCAGGAGGGGAGGGAGTTCACCCAATCCCTCCTCCAAAATTTCAAATACTGGTTACTGCCCTGCCTCACGTACAAGTTTTCTATGAACGTGTGCGCACTTGAGCGTAACTGGTTAAAACTGCTGTCAAAGCTGGCTTCTCCACAGCATTAGTCTTTATGAGGAGAAGCCCACTTCAGTACCAAAGACTCACCTTTATTCTTGTACGAATGAAGGAGAGCATATCGGAAGCGGGCGGTGGAGTTCGACCCACCTCCTCTTCAATATTAGAAATACTGGTTACTACCCTGCCTCACGTACAAATTTTTATTTATTTATTTATTTATTTATTTATTTATTTATTTATTTATTATTTATTATTTATTTATTTATTTATTTATTTATTTTGTCAAGACGTTTATTAACGGGCACTCAGCGACGGCGCACGGCAGCGACAGTCAAAGCGGGGCGACTCTCTGCACGAGGGGCGTGCTCTCAGAGAAGAGAACGACCCACTGGAAGGCGCTCGAGAGGACGACCCATTACTGAGTAGGGGAACCGCATCGCTACAATTACCCCGGCTACGAAAAGGGAGCCGCCTGGCGACCTAGCAACTTGTCACTATGAGCGGGTCATGGTAGGGCTTCAGGCGCGCCACGTTGACAATGTCGCGCCCTCGACGGCGCATGTCCGAAGATGGGTCGATGGGTTCGATCAGGTAGTTCACCGGGGATGTGCGTTCGACGACACGGTAGGGGCCTTCGTATTTGGGCATAGTTTGGAAGAGAGGCCAGGTGCAGTGGTAGGGACCGAGAGCCATACGAGCGCTCCAGGAAGGAACGTGGGCACAGAACTGGTGGTGTCACCGCGAATGCTTTTCTGCTGCTCTTGGCTATGCGTAGTAAAGGTCTTGAAGAGCTCGCGACACTCCTCAGCAAGTCTGGCTGTGGCAGAAATAGGCGCACATTCAGATCGATCCGGCTTGTAGGGAAGGATTGTGGTCGATGGTGTGCGACGGGTGCCTGCCATACAATAAGAAAAATGTTGAGAAACCAGTAGTGCTCTGAGGAGCGGTATTGTAGGCGTACGTGACGAAGGGCAGAATGACACCCCAATTCGTGTGGTCGGCGGCGACGTACATCGAGAGCATGTCGCCTAGCGTGCGGTTGAAGCGTTCGGTGAGGCCATTCGTCTGCGGGTGGTAAGCAGTAGTTTTGCGGTGAACAACGTTGCACTCTTTGAGAATGGCTTCGACGACTTCCGACAAGAAAACACGGCCTCGATCACTGAGCAGCTCCTGGGGTGGACCATGACGCAGCATGAATTGGTGGAGCAGGAAGGAGGCCACATCGCTCGCTGTAGCCGCAGGGAGGGCAGCAGTTTCAGCGTATCGCGTGAGGTGGTCTACAGCGACGATGGCCCAGCGGTTACCAGCGGACGTCAGGGGAAGTGGCCCATATAAATCGATGCCAACGCGCCCAAACGGTCGGTCAAGGCAAGGTAGAGGTTGCAGACCTGCTGGCGACAGGTGCGTTGAAGTTTTGCGGCGCTGACAATCGATGCAGAAGCGAACGAACTTCTCCACGTAGCGGTACATCCCTCGCCAAAGGTAGCGTTGGCGAATGCGGTGGTAGGTTTTCGATACCCCAGGGTGTGCACACTGCGGATCAGAGTGGAACGACTCGCATATGTCATAACGCAGACTGCGGGGTATTACTAGTAGCCACTGGCGGCCGTCGCCGTTGTAATTGCGTCGGTGGAGCAGGTCGTCGCGAACGGCGAAATGGTGGGCTTGACGACGCAACAAGCGAGTGGATGGTGTGGCCGATGGATCAGTCAGCAAGTCTATCAGTGAGGCAATCCATTGATCCTTGCGCTGCTCGGTAGCGATGGTGTGAATATCGATGGAAGAAACGACAAAGTGAGACGCTGAGTTGCGGGCATTGTCGTCAGGCAAGGGAGAGCGCGACAGGGCGTCGACGTCAGCATGCTGACGTCCGTTGTGGTACAGCACGCGGATGCCGTAGTCTTGCAGGCGAAGTGCCCAACGGGCAAGACGGCCTGAGGGATCCTTCAATGACGACAACCAGCACAGTGCATGATGGTCGGTGACCACATCAAATGGCGACCATACAAATAAGGTCGGAACTTTGTAAGGGCCCAAATGATTGCCAGGCATGCTTTCTCCGTGACGGTGTAGTTGGTCTCGGCTTTAGTAAGCGTACGACTTGCATATGCGACGACATATTCCGGGAACCCAGGTTTGCGCTGCGCAAGGACAGCACCGAGGCCAACACCGCTGGCGTCCGTGTGTACCTCTGTAGGGGCCGTAGGGTCGTAGTGGCGTAGAATGGGAGGAGACGTCAACAAACGACGGAGCTTTGGCGAAAGCGTCGTCGCACTCTGACGACCACGAATTGAGGGGCCCGTTACTTCCAAGGAGCTTCGTCAGCAGTGATATGATAGTCGCGAAGTTTCGGATGAAGCGCCGAAAGTAGGAGCATAGTCCTACGAAACTGCGCAGTTCTTTGACGGACGTAGGTTTGGGGAACTCTGTCACGGGCCCGAAGCTGGCTGGATCTGGGAGGATGCCGTCCTTGGACACCACGTATCCTAGTATCGTCAGCTGCCGTGCTGCAAATCGGCACTTCTTGAGATTCAGTTGTAGCCCAGCGTCGCTCAAGCGCGTCAAAACCTGCCGCAGGCGTTGAAGGTGTGTTGAGAAGTCCGGGGCGAAAACGACGACGTCGTCGAGGTAGCATAGACACGTGTGTCATTTCAAGTTGCGCAGAACGGTATCCATCATGCGCTCAAAGTCGCGGGCGCATTGCACAGCCCAAACGGCATGACGTTGAATTCGTACAAGCCGTCGGGTGTGACAAACGCTGTCTTCGGTCGAGCGTCATCCGCCATGGGGACTTGCCAGTACCCTGAGCGCAAATCGAGCGATGAAAAGAACTCTGCTCCTTGCAGGCTGTCAATGGCATCGTCTATTCGAGGTAGGGGATAAACATCCTTACAGGTGATCTTATTGAGTCGTCGGTAGTCCACACAGAACCGCACAGAGCCGTCCTTCTTCGAAACGAGAACGACAGGAGACTCCCACGGGCTGTTTGAGGGTCGAATAACATCGCGGCGAAGCATGTCTTCGACTTGCTCGGTAATTACACGACGCTCTGTAGGCGACACGCGATATGGACGTTGCCGCAGTGGTGGTTGGGCGCCAGTGTCGATGCGATGCGCGACAGCAGACGTGCGGCCGAGAGAAGTTTGCGCTACATCGAACGAAGAACGAAATTCTTCCAACAGGCATAGAAGCTGGGAACGCTCGACCGACGTAAGGTGTTCAGCAATCGAGGAACCAAATAAATCAGCGGGTGACGAATCAGATGTGGAAACAGCACTGAGCGAATGGGAGCTGGCGCAGCGCGTGTCACCCGGTGCGTCCATAACTTGTGCGTCTTCGAGGGCTTCAGCTCTGCCGAGACATTCCCCTCGCACCAACCTAACAATGTACGGGGATGGGTTCGTAACAAAAATATCGGTGTCGCCCTGAATGACTTGCACGGTCGCAAATGGCACCAACAAGCCTTTTCTAGTGAAGACGCGGTCAGATGGAGAGAGGAGTGCAACGGCGTCGGCGAGACCGGTGCAGCAGACTGACACAGCCGTTGACGAGTTTGCAGGAATGTGGTGTCGTCTTTGACGAGTACCTTGGTCGCAGCCGGTGGACTGTCCGCCGGCGTCAAATCTGAGAATGGTGAGAGCTCTATTTCGGCGGGTGCGCAACGAACCCAGCACCTCCACCCAGCACCTCCACCAAATTGTCAAGACGTTTATTAACGGGCACTCAGCGACGGCGCACGGCAGCGACAGTCCAAGCGGGGCGACTCTCTGCACGAGGGCGTGCTCTCAGAGAAGAGAACGACCCACTGGAAGGCGCTCGAGAGGACGACCCATTACTGAGTAGGGAACGCATCGCTACAATTTATTTATTTATTATGAGCGCGCGTGCATGCGAGCATAATTAAAGCTGCTGTCAAAGCTAGCTTCTCCACAGTATTTGTTTATATGAGGAGAAGCCCACTTCTGTCTCATACAAATGACGGAGAGCATATCGGAAGCGTTTATAAGTGCACGCGACATGGAAACTTGCCAGCGTATCATGCGCATGACACTTGCTAAACATCGATGACAGACAGTCGCAACGTCCCTTAAAGAGCAAGATCCATGAGATATGGGATGTGTCAACGATATTGCACGCGGAACGAATGCGCATAGGGTAGTGTGGAGGTGGGCATTAATGTTATTTGCATGTATGAAGGCAAATCAAGGCCTGTTGGCAACAATCAAACAGTACTAGAAAAATGCACTTTGACACAAGTGAAAGGTTCTTGAGCGCACAGGAAGAGGGAAACCTTTTTTTGTTTGTTTTTACCGAAGATGTAATCCCAACGAACCACAATATCTTACAGCAAATAGCTGTCTGTGTTGTATGACGCGTTCTCCCTACCGCTCGCAAGCTTCTCATACAGCTGGTTTAGAATTACATTCAACGCGCTGCTATAGACAGAGGTCTGGAAAAGGCCCTTCCTGAAAAACTGACCCGGCAAGGAATGACGCCCATCGGTGAATCCGCTGGCAGAGCAGCTTTCCTTTGCATACAACTTATGCATCATTAACCATTATTCCTCCCGGGTTAACTTTTGAGGGCTGTACATGCGCTACAAGTGTCCTTCAGATCAACGCGCGTGTCTGTGCTGTCAGTCTGCGTCATCACAACTGTTTTAATTAATCA